>NC_084563.2:37764598-37782098 GCF_033978685.3 Nerophis lumbriciformis
ACATGCAACAGGTGATGTGTCGTGAATGTTGTCACAACTTGTTTATAAAGTATTTAGTTTGTTTACTGAGGTGATCACTCGTCCTTCATTTAACTGCAAACTTTATCAGTGTTCAAATAACATCAATACTAGCTATAATGTTTTGTCATCTCATCGAATTGAACGCAGGCTGTGAAGATTGTGTATTCGATGTGAGAGGTGTCACTCTTTATTTTTGTTGGCCAAACTGTTGTACTGATAGGAGGCATTGGAGAAGAACAAAGCTTGTTTATTTGACTTTAACCAATTAGCCAAACTGCTTTGTGTTTATTTTGATATCAAAAAGTAAACACCAGGTTTTTGTATATTACTTGTGTTTTTTGTGTGTTTTTGACATCACATGGACAAAGATAAGACCTTTTGGAGGAAAGTTCTGTGGTCAGATGAAACTAAAATTGAGCTGTTTGGCCACAATACCTCAGCAATATGTTTGGAGGAGAAAAGGTGAGGCCTTTAATCCCATGAACACCATTCCTACTGTCAAGCATGGTGGTGGTAGTATTATCCTCTGGGTCTGTTTTGCTGCCAATGGAACTGATGCTTTACAGAGAGTAAAGGTGACAATGAAAAAAGAGGATTACTTCCAAATTCTTCAGGACAACCTAAAATCATCAGCCCGGAGGTTGGGTCTTGGGCGCAGTTGGGTCTTACAACATGACTGTATGTATATATATATATATATATATGTATATATATATATATATATATATATATATATATATATATATATATACACAGCTCTATACTCTCGGCAGGGTCCTTGAAGGTGCATGGGAGTTTGCCCAACCAGTCTACATGTGCTTTGTGGACTTGGAGAAGGCATTAGACCGTGTCCCTCGGAAGTCCTGTGGGGAGTGCTCAGGGAGTATGGGGTATCGGACTGTCTGATTGTGGCGGTCCACTCCCTGTATGATCAGTGTCAGAGCTTGGTCCGCATTGCCGGCAGTAAGTCGGACACGTTTCCAGTGAGGGTTGGACTCCGCCAAGGCTGCCCTTTGTCACCCATTCTGTTCATAACTCTTATGGACAGAATTTCTAGGCGCAGTCAAGGCGTTGAGGGGATCCGGTTTGGTGGTTGCAGCATTAGGTCTCTGCTTTTTGCAGATGATGTGGTCCTGATGGCTTCATCTGGCCAGGATCTTCAGCTCTCACTGGATCGGTTCGCAGCTGATTGTGAAGCGACTGGGATGAGAATTAGCACCTCCAAGTCCGAGTCCATGGTTCTCGCCCGGAAAAGGGTGGAGTGCCATCTCCGGGTCGGGGAGGAGATCTTGCCCCAAGTGGAGGAGTTCAAGTACCTCAGAGTCTTGTTAACGAGTGAGGGAAGAGTGGATTGTGAGATCGACAGGCGGATCGGTGCGGCGTCTTCAGTAATGCGGACGCTGTATCGATCCGTTGTGGTGAAGAAGGAGCTGAGCCGTAAGGCAAAGCTCTCAATTTACCGGTCGATCTACGTTCCCATCTTCACCTATGGTCATGAGCTTTGGGTTATGACCAAAAGGACAAGATCACGGGTATAAGCGGTCGAAATGAGTTTCCTCCGCCGGGTGGCGGGTCTCTCCCTTAGAGATAGGGTGAGAAGCTCTGTCATCCGGGAGGAACTCAAAGTAAAGCCGCTGCTCCTCCACATCAAGAAGAGCCAGATGAGGTGGTTCGGGCATCTGGTCAGGATGCTACCCGAACGCCTCCCTAGGGAGGTTTAGGGCACGTCCGACCTGTAGGAGGCCACGGGGAAGACCCAGGACACGTCTCCCGGCTGGCCTGGGAACGCCTTGGGATCCCCCGGGAAGAGCTGGACGAAGTGGCTGGGGAGAGGAAAGTCTGGGCTTCCCTGCTTTAGGCTGCTGCCCCCGCGACCCGACCTCGGATAAGCGGAAGAAGATGGATGGATGGATGGATGGATATATATATATATATATATATATATATATATATATATATATATATATATATGCTTTATATATATATATGCTTTAGAGCCCCTGCCTCGAAAGAAAATTATGTTTGCCTTGGTGCCCTTCTAACTTGCTTTGGTGCCCTAAAATATGAGCACTCCTTTAAGGCAACGCTTGCCTTGACCTTAAAAAGTTAAAATTCCAGGTCTAAATATGTCAATGTCAGCTTAAGCGAGCACTTTTTAATGATTATAAGAACAGAGTGGACCAAGACTTGATGAGTTGATCAACACTCACTGGTTGTCGGCATAACCGGGATTGATGTACACAGCTTCCACTTCGAAAGGAGAACAAAGTAGTTTACTCAGTCGGAAAGTGAGCAACCGTAGATTTAAATGAGTCAACTTTAGAAGTGTGTAATCTCAAATTGACTTTATGATGGATTGATAAGAATTTATGAATAATTGTTGTCATCTTTTTGCTGTCCCTGCAGGAGCAAGGCGTGGTGGGAATGTCCCGGCCACCCGGCGCCATCCCACCTCCACACCCCGCAGGTGGCGTGGCCTCAGGGGTGGGGCCCAACCAGGGCTCGGGTCCACCTCCGGGCTACGTGGGCAACCAGCAGCAAGCGGCCATGATGAAACAGATGATGGCGATGGAGCAGGAGAAGAGGGTGCAGATGCACATGATGGAACAGCAGAAGCAGCAGCTCTTCAGAGAGCAGAGGCAGCAGCAGCAGCAACTTCTGGCCGAGCAGGTCAGCTCTTAAACTCAGACTTTCTTAAGATTTTCATCATCACGTCTGTACATTCCTACATGTTTGTGTCTGCAACTCCTACAAGAGCAGCTTTGTTCGCTCGTCTTCCGCATTGTTGTCATTCATCCATTCATTCAGGCAGTCATTCATTCAAACTGGGCTATCATAAAACCGTTTTAACGGCAGTAACTCATTTATTTATTCAACACATTAACGCGTGATGACAAGCCACACTTCTCACAAAAACATAGCAGACAAGCAAGATGAGCCAGCCGGCTCTTTAGATTTTATTACCAAAAGAACAATAGTGTTTGAGTTCCACCATGCTCAGTGTCACGGTGCCATGACATTTTTTGCAGGTGCAGCCAAAAAAAGTATTTATTGCGACACAAGGGGAGCTTAGTTGGAGCAGTAAGACTCTCAAAGTATGAACAAAAACAAGAAGGCGGGCTAGCTCGGAAGCACATCTGGCACCACGTGGAAACTCGCCAAAGGAATGTCAGGGTATCAGCGGAATATTGAAAAGTCTGAAAGGGTCATATCATGCTGTTTTTTCTACGTGTGAAACACTTCCATAAGATGTGATGGTGGTCCTTTGGTCAAAATGTTGCATAGATTGTGTTTTACAGACAATCCTCAAGTCGCTTTGTCTCCTCAGGATCTGCCGTTTTATGGTTTTATTTACGTGCCTCCACATTGACAGCGTCTTCTCCCCGTCAGCCATGTTGTCGTTTTTACCGCTTACGTATTGCGACCACTGACGGATGTACAGTAAGTTAGAACTTTTCGTTACTTTATATTACAAATGGCAACAGCGGAGGATGCATGTGCATATACGAGCCAGTCTGCCCTGCAACAAGAGGTTAGAGAAAAAGAAGGAGCTTATTGACTACAACTGAATTAAAATGGCAGACTAGCGCAAAGCTCTTTGAGGAAACTTCTACCTTATATGGAGATATCCGCTGATGTAATGGTAAATGGTAAATGGGTTGTTAAAATGTAATATCGGAAGTTATCGGTATCGTTTTTTTTATTATCGGTATCGTGGTTTTTTTTTTTTTTTTTTTTTTTATTAAATCAACATAAAAAACACAAGATACACTTACAATTAGTGCACCAACCCAAAAAACCTCCCTCCCCCATTTACACTCATTCACACTCATTCACACAAAAGGGTTGTTTCTTTCTGTTATTAATATTCTGGTTCCTACATTATATATCAATAGAGTCTGCAAGGGATACAGTCCGTAAGCACACATGATTGTGCGTGCTGCTGGTCCAGTAATAGTACTAACCTTTAACAGTTAATTTTACTAATTTTCATTCATTACTAGTGTCTATGTAACTGTTTTTATATTGTTTTACTTTCTTTTTTATTCAAGAAAATGTTTTTAATTTATTTATCTTATTTATAAAAAAAAAAAATTAAAAGTACCTTATCTTCACTATACCTGGTTGTCCAAATTAGGCATAATAATGTGTTAATTCCACGACTGCATATATCGGTTGATATCGGTATCGGTTGATATCGGTATCGGTAATTAAAGAGTTGGACAATATCGGAATATCGGATATCGGTAAAAAGCCATTATCGGACATCCCTAGTTGTACTTGTATAGCGCTTTTCTACCTTTTTTAAGGAACTCAAAGCGCTTTGACACTATTTCCACATTCACCCATTCACACACACATTCACACACTGATGGCGGGAGCTGCCGTGCAAGGCGCTAACCAGGACCCATCAGGAGCAAGGGTGAAGTGTCTCGCTCAAGGACACAACGGACGTGACTAGGATGGTAGAAGGTGGGGATTGAACCAGCACGGCCACTCTCCCAACTTTGACAACTTCGTAACTAAGGCAAAATACTTAAATAAGGGCCTATAATGCTAAACCAACTGTTCTTACCTTTTGGTACTTGTTTTTGTGTATTTGGGATCTGCATAAGTCCCAAAAATGTGAAATCAAACCGTGGTGTAATGCTAAAAGGTCCATACAGGTTTTGGAGCAACATATGTTGCCATCCAAGCAACGTTATCATGGGCGCCCCTGCTTATTTCAGCAAGACAATGCCAAGCCACGTGTTACATCAACGTGGCTTCATAGTAAAAGAGTGCGGGTACTGGACTGGCCTGCCTGTAGTCCAGACCTGTCTCCCATTGAAAATGTGGGGCGCATTATGAAGCCTAAAATACAACAACGGAAACCCCTGGACTGTTGAACAACTTAAGCTGTACATCAAGCAAGAGTGGGAAATAATTCCACCTGAAAAGCTTAAAAAATTGGTCTCCTCAGTTCCCAACCGTTTGCTGAGTGTTGTTAAAAGGAAAGGCAATGTAACACAGTGGTAAAAATGCCCCTGTGCCAACATTTTTGCAATGTGTTGCTGCCATTAAATTGTAAGTTTATGATTAATTGCAAAAAAAAAATGTAAGTTTCTCAGTTCGAACTTCACTGGTTTTGGGTTTTGTACTTTCTCTAAACAAGCCGGTTGAAATTTGCTCTGTCGTGACGTTTTTCACACCGATGACGTCAGCGGATTATCCATATATGGTACAAATTACCCAAATTACTTTGCATGAGTCTGCTATGGGAGTTTGCCATTGTAGTCAATAAGTTCCTTCTTTTTCTCTATCCTCTTGTTGAGGGCTCAAACATGCACAAGCATCCTCCGTATTCTGTCAGTCGACTCACTATGGAAGCGCTAAAAACTACAACGAACATGACGGGGAGAAGACGCTGTCGAAGTGGAGGCATGTAAATAAGACCGCCCACAAAACGGCGCATCCTGAAAAAACTGTCAGAAAGCGGCCTGAAGATGATCTGTAAAACATAATCTATGCAACATTTTGACCAAAAACTACCATTACATGCTATGTAGACCAGAAGGAAGTGTTTTCAATGTAGAAAAAAATATATGACCCCCAGATGTGGGGGGAAATAATAGATTTTTAGATGCATTGCAATTTGGACATGGACGATTATAGAATCGATTAGGAAACGTCAATAATCGATAATCAATGTATTTATTGTAAAGAAAGTAATGACTGCAGCAAGCCACCTCACCGAGAGATCCGACCAGCTTCTTTATTATCAGGCACTTATGGTCCAGTTTTGCACACCTTTTCATTGATTTAATAAATGTGGGAATCAATTTAACTGTTTCTTATTCAACATTAATTGTTTTATTAAAGTTGCAACGCTTATTTAGTGAAACGAAAAGAAATGTAAAACTGCATCAATATACATAAATTAGAGATGCATCAACAATCGATTTTTAATGGAATCGTAGCTCCTTATTCCGAATCGAATCGTGAGGTGGCCAAAGAATCCCACCTCTACTGACCCCTGCAGGTCTCAAAGTCCAAACGGCTCATTCGTAACAAGTATGAAAGATGGCAAGATTACCTGCGTCGGGGTTTTATTTCAAATTTCTGGACAAATGCAGATCCCAAATACAAAAAAACAGGTACCAATAGGTAAGAAAAGTTGGTTTTGCCTAATAGTTTGAATTTCAGTCCTTATTTTTACATTTTATCAAAACCATGTGAAAAGTCTTAAATACGGCTATGAGCGGGATTAAATATATATCAAACAAATGCATAAACTTCAAGCTCACTTTTAAATGTTTCGATTTTTGAGGACACTATTAATAACTACAAAACAGAATTAATTAATTAGCTGTGTAGCCCAGTAATAATGTATTTTAGCAACAGAGATTACAAACCCAAGTTATTAATTTATGTAAAATGTGTAAGTGCATGTTCTACAGACAAATGTAATTTAAAACATTCATACGCACATACAACACTTAAGACCTTCAATATAATAGTATGTGGAATTAAATTATGGAATGGATTAAGCTAAGAAATCAAACAATGTACTAATATGATCCACTTCAAGAAACTCTTCAAACTTAAAGTTTTTACAAAGTACAAAGAAGAAGAACCATTATAAACATTCTGAATGTATTTAATTCATCCATTAATTTTCTACATAATCTGATTTATCTCACCATATGAAATATAACTTACTTCACTAATTAGTATTTATTATTATTATTACTAGGGATGTCCGATAATGACTTTTTGCCGATATCCGATATCCCGATATTGTCCAACTCTTCAATTACCGATACCGATATCAACCGATACCGATATCAACTGATATATACAGCCCTGGAATTAACACATTATTATGCCTAATTTGGACAACCAGGTATGGTGAAGATAAGATACTTTTAAAAAAAATTCATAAAATAAGATAAATAAATTAAAAACATTTTCTTGAATAAAAAAGAAAGTAAAACAATATAAAAACAGTTACATAGAAACTAGTAATTAATGAAAATTAGTCAAATTAACTGTTAAAGGTTAGTACTATTAGTGGACCAGCAGCACGCACAATCATGTGTGCTTACGGACTGTATCCCTTGCAGACTGTATTGATATATATTGATATATAATGTAGGAACCAGAATATTAATAACAGAAAGAAACAACCCTTTTGTGTGAATGAGTGTGAATGGGGGAGGGAGGTTTTTTGGGTTGGTGCACTAATTGTAAGTGTATCTTGTGTTAGTTGTGTTAGTGTAGTTACAGGTTCAATCACCACCTTCTACCATCCTAGTCACGTCCGTTGTGTCCTTGAACAAGACACTTCACCCTTGCTCCTGATGGGTCGTGGTTAGCGCCTTGCACGGCAGCTCCGCCATCAGTGTGTGAATGGGTGAATGTGGAAATAGTGTCAAAGCGCTTTGAGATCCTTAAAAAAGGTAGAAAAGCGCTATACAAGTACAACTAGGGATGTCCGATAATGGCTTTTTACCGATATCCGATATTCCGATATTGTCCAACTCTTTAATTACCGATACCGATATCAACCGATACCGATATCAACCGATATATGCAGTCGTGGAATTAACACATTATTATGCCTAATTTGGACAACCAGGTATAGTGAAGATAAGGTACTTTTTAAAATGTTTTATAAAATAAGATAAATAAATTAAAAACATTTTCTTGAATAAAAAAGAAAGTAAAACAATATAAAAACAGTTACAAAGAAACTAGTAATTAATAAAAATTAGTCAAATTAACTGTTAAAGGTTAGTACTATTAGTGGACCAGCAGCACGCACAATGTGTGCTTACGGACTGTATCCCTTGCAGACTGTATTGATATATATTGATATATAATGTAGGAACCAGAATATTAATAACAGAAAGAAACAACCCTTTTGTGTGAATGAGTGTAAATGGGGGAGGAAGGTTTTTTGGGTTGGTGCACTAATTGTAAGTGTATCTTGTGTTTTTTATGTTGATTTAATAAAAAAAAAACAAAAAAAAACGATACCGATAATAAAAAAAACGATACCTATAATTTCCGATATTACATTTTAACGCATTTATCGGACATCTCTAATTATTACTTATGGAGTATATTGTGAATACATTGAGAACAGGAAGTGAACAAAAGTTTTAGCAGCTGCTATGTAAAGGAAAAGGGGGAGGATGAAATAAACTCTGCTTCTTCCTACTCCTTTTCGAACCTGTTGAATAGAGAAA
The DNA here is from genome assembly GCF_033978685.3 of Nerophis lumbriciformis. Taxonomy (NCBI): domain Eukaryota; kingdom Metazoa; phylum Chordata; class Actinopteri; order Syngnathiformes; family Syngnathidae; genus Nerophis; species Nerophis lumbriciformis. Next base: position 37,772,854 of record NC_084563.2, read on the forward strand.
CTGGAAATTGTGATGTATCATGTTATATGCATGCATGTTCGAAATAAACACAAACTCAACTCAACTGTATCTGTGGGTCTAGTACAAACAAGTTCATGTGTGATTGAAGCCGGTGGATGGAAACGTATAAAATGTTTTCACCGATGTCACAACTGGGATCAGGACCCGGTTGTGGATCCACATGATGGAGGGCAGTGTTTGTAAACGTTGCGGTGAAAGTGAAAATCCAGGACAGGTCTGTGTCAAATGATGCTAGAAGACCACAAACACCTGCCGACCGTACAAGGATCAACTTACTATCAGTTTGTGAATGGGTGAGGACACTGGAAATATGTGAATGTCACTTCGTCATGCTGAAGTAATAATGAGTTCTTGTTTATTTGCAACATACAGTATTAAAAAAACAAATCACTAAAAGCAGGTGAAAATGTATTCAATGTGAAATACATTGCTGCTCAAATGTGAATGTTAGACACTTTCAGTCCATAATCGCCTTCTTCCTTTTTAGATAGTTTTTCTCTCCTTCTCTCTGACTTCATCAAAGGCTGACATTCCCCTTCCCCTTCTTCGTTTTGTCTTGTCTTTAACTTTCTTGTAGCCTCTCCAATATATAGATAATGGAATTGATCAACTGGCCTCTCAACGAAATTGACAAGATCTCAGGTTTGGGGGAACCTCTCTGTTGTAGCTGGACATACGACAGACGAGAGAAGCTGCGGGCCTGGCGACCTTTTCAGTCGAGAATGTTGAAGGTACCTACCTATTTGGAATCATGACGACACGACATCTGCCGATTGCAGTAAGCGTTGCCCTGGTGTATCAACAAACTGGAAGAGGCTAGCAGTCGTTCAAAGTACTCTGACGCTGCCACAAATCATTGGAGGATGCGGGCAGAGCTAACAGGCACTTAGACTTTGTGATTTTGGACTACATTGCGAACTTGACAACATCTTGGAAACGCTGTGTGAAAACTTTGAACATTTTAATCTGGATTGTTTTCCCTGGCTGCAAGCGACGTGACAAGGCCGTTTCTTCGAGACTCTCCTTGAAGGACAGTGCAGCAAAGACGCAACAAACTCCTTCACTGTCTCTCACCGACATAAAACTATCACAACAGTCTGAGTGCCCGGAGCTCTGCCCGCATCCTTGAATCCGTTGTGGCAGCGTTAGGGTACTTTAAACGGCTGCCGGCTGCCAGCATCTTCCGATTTGTTGATAGACCAGGACAACGCTTACTCCAATCGGCAGATGTCATGTCGTCATGATTCCAAATAGGTATATATCTTCAACATCCTCGATTGAAAGGGTCGCCAGGCATGCAGCACTGCGCTTCTCCCAAGTGTGTCCAGCAACAATCGTTCCATCAGGACAGGCAGGTACCCTAAAACCGAGATCTTGTCAATTTTGTGTTGTTATCTACTTAACAGCATTCTTCTCTCTAAAAGGCCTACTGAAATGCGATTTTCTTATTTAAACGGGGATAGCAGGTCCATTTTATGTGTCATACTTGATCATTTCGCGATATTGCCATATTTTTGCTGAAAGGATTTAGTAGAGAACATCGACGATAAAGTTCACAACTTTTGGTCGCTGATAAAAAAGCCTTGCCTGTACCGGAAGTAGCAGACGATATGCGCGTGACGTCACCGGTTGTGGAGCTCCTCACATCTGCACATTGTTTACAATCATGGCCACCAGCAGCGAGAGCGACTCGGACCGAGAAAGCGACGATTTCCCCATTAATTTGAGCGAGGATGAAAAATTTGTGGATGAGGAAAGTGAGAGTGAAGGAATAGAGGGCAGTGGGAGCGATTCAGATAGGGAAGATGCTGTGAGAGGCGGGTGGGACCTGATATTCAGCTGGGAATGACTAAAACAGTAAATAAACACAAGACATATCTATACTCTATTAGCCACAACACAACCAGGCTTATATTTAATATGCCACAAACTAATCCCGCATAACAAACACCTCCCCCCTCCCGTCCATATAACCCACCAATACAACTCAAACACCTGCACAACACACTCAATCCCACAGCCCAAATTACCGTTCACCTCCCCAAAGTTCATACAGCACATATATTTCCCCAAAGTCCCCAAAGTTACGTACGTGACATGCACATAGCGGCACGCACGTACGGGTAAGCGATCAAATGTTTGGAAGCCAAAGCTGCATGCGTACTCACGGTACCCGTCTGCGTATCCAACTCAAAGTCCTCCTGGTAAGAGTCTCTGTTGTCCCAGTTCTCCACAGGCCAATGGTATAGTTTGACTGTCATCTTTCGGGAATGTAAACAATGAAACACCGCCTGTGTTATCCGGCACAACAGTCAGGGGGTGCATTCTACGGCGGGGGTGCGTTATCCGACACAACACCTGCCGCAATACACCGCTTCCCACCTACAGCTTTCTTCTTTGCTGTCTCCATTGTTCATTGAACAAATTGCAAAAGATTCACCAACACAGATGTCCAGAATACTGTGGAATTTTGCGATGAAAACAGACGACTTAATAGCTGGCCACCATGCTGTCCCAAAATGTCCTCTACAATCCGTGACGTCACGCGCAGGCGTCATCATACCGAGACGTTTTCAGCAGGATATTTTGCGCGAAATTTAAAATTGCACTTAAGTAAGCGTATTGGCATGTGTTGCAATGTTAAGATTTCATCATTGATATATAAACTATCAGACTGCGTGGTCGGTAGTAGTGGGTTTCAGTAGGCCTTTAAATCTGATCTAGTCCTCTAAAGATATTTCTTCTATCTACTCTACTGCAGATTGTAAAGCTACCATTCCAACAAATTGAAATGATATGTTTATATTCCAATATATTTGTGTGTTTGTGTGTAGCTCCAACAGCAGCATCTTCCAAGACAGATGAGCCAAGGCCAAAGGAACCCCTACCCTCAAGTCAGTCAGTATCAAGGTAAGCAAAACACCAGTAAAGACACAACGTTTATCAATACATTTGGAAAGAGGTAGAATTGGATCTAATTTCTATCAGTGATATTTTTTGTGAACATTTTTAGCTGTCTTTAAATAAGTATATTTTTTTATACACCGGAAGATTTGGCTTTCTAGTAGTACCTCGGTTTTCATTAGTAATGTTTTCCAAAAGGTCTGACAAAAACCAAATACATTTTTCTGAGACAACCCTGGTCCAAATAAAAGAAAGCATCCATCCATCCATCCATTTTCTACCGCTTATTCCCTTTGGGGTCGCGGGGGGCGCTGGAACCTATCTCAGCTACAATCGGGCGGAAGGCGGGGTACACCCTGGACAAGTCGCCACCTCATCGCAGGGCCAACACAGATAGACAGACAACATTCACACTCACATCCACACACTAGGGCCAATTTAGTGTTGCCAATCAACTTATCCCCAGGTGCATTGAGAGCAAAAGCCTTTAAGAGTTAAACTTTTACCAAAGGCAGCAATTAAAAAATGAAGCTTTCAGCACATACTGTACACAACATTGATATCAATAGGCATATTGTGATAAAGAGGGGGAAAACCACACATACTCATAACAACGCGTGCAGAAACAACAAGGCTCATGGCCATGCGGTACAGGGAGCTGTGACCACCAGCCAAGTCTTCAGTGTTGTCACAGTGACTCAAGGCTATCAAGTGCTACTCGCAGTTTGTTTACAACAAACATTAAATCATGAAATGCAACCTTACCTCAGCAAAACGATATATGATTTCCAATTTCCTCGACCCAGCCACACACAAAGAAGTTGTAGACCTGTGTGCTTTTCCAAGTTGTCATCTGTTTTGTCGTGTAGAATGTCATCTGGAGCACCAGGTAGTTCGACATGTCAGGGAACTCGACCGAGGAATAATCCTTGACATCACTCGACAATTCTTTTTTATATTGATTGATTGAGACTTTTATTAGTAGATTGCACAGTACAGTACATATTCCGTACAATTGACCACTAAATGGTAACACCCGAATAAGTTTTTCAACTTGTTTAAGTCGGGGTCCACGTTAATCAATTCATGGTAATAATCAGTGACGTGCGGTGAGGTTCATGGCTGGAACTTAACCGTCTCCGCTCGGGATGGTGTCCTGCTGGCCCCACTATGGACTGGACTCTTACTATTATGTTGGATCCACTATGGACTGGACTCTCACAATATTATGTCAAACCCACTCGACATCCATTGCATTCGGTCTCCCCTAGAGGGGGGGGGTTACCCACATATGCGGTCCTCTCCAAGGTTTCTCATAGTCATTCACATCGACGTCCCACTGGGGTGAGTTTTTCCTTGCCCTTATGTGAGCTTTGTACCGAGGATGTTGTTGTGGCTTGTGCAGCCCTTTGAGACACTTGTTATTTAGGGCTATATAAATAAACATTGATTGATTGATTGAATGGTGAGGCACTGACTTCATCACAGTCAGATTTACAAACATATGAACCCTAAAGAGTATCTTATTCACCATTTGATTGGCAGCAGTTAACGGGTTATGTTTAAAAGCTCATACTAGCATTCTTCCCTGCTTGGCACTCAGCATCAAGGGTTGGAATTGGGGGTTAAATCACCAAAAATGATTCCCGGGTGCGGCGCCGCTGCTGCCCACTGCTCCCCTCACCTCCCAGGGGGTGAACAAGGGGATGGGTCAAATACAGACGACAAATTTCATTACACCTAGCGTGTGTGTGACAATCATTGGTACTTCAACTTAACTTTAACTTTACACATACAAACTGTAGCACACAAAAAAGCACATTTAATAAAAAAAAACGTTATTATGGTCTTACCTTTACTTATAAATTAAGTCCATGCGCCACAACTAAAGCCCTCACTTAAACTTTCCACGTGCAAGATTGAATCTATTTAAAAAAGTGTAACCGAGGGTTTATAAATGTCGCCTATACTGTATGAAACTACAAAATAACAAACACGGAGGCTCCAGTTTACACGAGGACCACTTTATTTACCTTCTTTCAAAAACTTCCGCTCCACTCCGTCTCATCACTTCCGCTCTTAGCGCCTTCAAAATAAGAGCTCAAGGCATATACTGTATAACAGCGCATAACAGGAACTTAACATCACAAAGAGGAAAGCCCATAAAAATAGGTTACAAAAGTTATTTAATAAGAAGCCAAAAAGTGCAAAAACAAAAATGTTCGTGTTGGAGGAGTTATGAATTAGGTACACCTGTTGTCTGCAGGTGTACCTAATGTTGTGGCCCTGCAGTCATTCACAACTCCTCCAACATGAACATTATTGTTTTTGCACTTTTTGGCTTCTTATGAAATAACTTTTTTAAATAGATTCAATCTTGCACGTGGAAAGTTTAAGTGTGGGCTTTAGTTGATATAACAATTCTACGGCAGGGGTGCAGGAGGCGGGATTACTGGAGCCTCAGCCAGTGCGTCTTTTGCAGCCGTTTTATGATCGCTCAGCACAAGAAATACTTTACACACATACAGTTGTTGACAAAATACACTGTACATTATATACCTCAGCTAACTAAACTATGGAAATGTATAATATAATTCATATAGCAATACGGTCTCACTGCACAGCAGGCCAGCAGTTAGCCGAGTCCGGAATCCATGTTGAGGCACTGAGTGACGTGCCTCAACTGGCTGCTGTTCACCGCACCGTCTCTTCTCAGTATTTGAACGGCAAATGTGAAAATTCAGCGATTTTGAATACAAATAATCTAAAACTGGTGAAGTTAAATGGAAAATAACTTTATAGTATAATCACTGGATACATATAACAATTTTTTTTTAAAAATTTCTTTTTACATTTTTTTGCTTTCCATGATGGCAGGTGAGGCCCTGCCTCACCTGCCTTTAGTGACTGCACGTCACTGGTAATAATATAATGTATAGGGAGCTATTCTATTGCATAGTTTTTTGAGTTTTTGGCTCGTATCTGCTTTCAGTGGTAAGATCTAGGAACAATTTCCCTTGTGGATCATTAAAGTTTGTCTAAGTCTAAGTCTAAACCCCTTGCGTACTGATAGTTTGCAAGCTATTTGCTGCACAGTAGCCATGTTGGTTTGGTAGACCACCACTTCGTTTACTTCCGTTCAAAAGTCGCGTGACGGAATACAACCTATAGCAGAAAACACCTGCAATGAGCCAGCGATTAGCTCGCCTTGCAGTTTCTATGTCAAAATGCTGGCACTCGCAACATTCTTTGTCCCAATGGTGGATTATGTTGCAGTCGTGCGCATTTAAAAAAAGGAAAAAAAAGCACTGAGTTGCCAACTTGTGGAGATCTTTGTTTGGGCACTTCATATGATGCTTTGTGGAAAATGTACAAGGATGCAAAAAGCTTTGTGTCCAAACAATCCAGAATAGCGACCACAACATGTTCCAAAACACTTAGCATAGCAAGAAACACATGCAATGATCCAACGATTAGCAAGAGCTGCAGATTCTTTATCAAAGTTCTAGAACTCGCAACTTTCTTTGTCCCCATAGTAGATTATTTTACTGTCATACGCGATAAAATAAAAACGGTCTACATTAAAAGGCATTGTTCGGCAAAGGTGATAAAGTAAAGTACTTTTTCACAAAAATTGTCCGATACTGATCGGTGACCGATTGATTGGCATATTTCGAGAAGAAATACAAGATACAGTCAATTTCTCTGGCCAGTCCAGGATACTAAAGGGAGGAGCTGGTTAATGCTCTCAACAGGGAGCACAGTCAGCGAAAAAACTTAACGAGACAAAGTTTAGGAGAATGTTATGTGGTGAGATAGCACCAAAATTAAGCTTTTTGGCATCAACTTGACTCACCGTGTTTGGGAGCAGAGAAAATGAGAATATGAGCCCAAGATCACCATCTCTATTATCCAACAAGGAGGTTTGCTTTGGGACCGTTTCTCTGCTAAGTGTACAAGAAGACTTTGAGACATTTAGGGGCCGATGAGGACATATACCATAGAAGTCTTGCATGAGAACCCCCTGGCTTTAGCCTAAACAATCAAGATGTTCTTGGATTACAGTATTTTACGGATCATAGGGCGCACCGGATTATAAGGCGCACTGCGGATGAGCGGGTCTAGTCAGGTCTATTTTCATACAAAAGGCACACCGGATTATAGGGCGCATTAATGGGGTTCATATATATATTTTTTTTTTCTAAATTGAAAACACTTCCTTGTGGTCTACATAACATGTAATGGTGGTTCTTTGGTCAAAATGTTGCATGTAATATGTTTTACAGACCATCTTCAAACCGCTTTCAGACAGTCGCTTCAGGATGCGCCGTCTTAATTACGTGGCTCACCTTCGGCAGCATCTTCTCCCCGTCATCTTTGTTGTAGCGGTGTAGCATGCAAGGACGGGTATGGAAGAAGTGTCAAAAAATGGAGCTAACGGTTTTAATGACATTCAAACTTTACTTAAATCAATAACGGAGCAGCATCTCCTCATCCGTGGCTCACTAGTCCAACAACAACGCCGGAAATGTGTCCCGTGAAAAACCGGTCGACCGGAACTCTCTAATAACTAAAGTTCCTTGGGTGAATAATGTAAACTCACTACACCAGTATGTTTTAGCGCTTTCATTGCGAGTTTACTGACAGATATAAGTAAGAACTTTACACTACTATATATTATAAATGGCAACAGCAGAGGATGAATGTCCCATAACAAGAAGATAGAGAAAACAAAGAAGCTTATTGACTACGGTGTCTACACGGACTACAAAGGCGGACGCAGGCAAATTTTCAGTACTTGTGCAGATCCCAAATACAGACAAGCAGGTACCAGAAGGTAAGAAAAGTTGCTTTTGCATAACATTGTGAAACAAAACGGCAGATATGTCTTAATTTATACACACATCATAATAATAGTCGTATGTTGAAGCACAGTACAATCCATCAAGCGGTGCGGCTTCATAACTTACCAAAGTCGTACTAAAACATTTTGATAGATTTTTGAGCGCCGTGTGTAATGTTCTATATTTTCAATGGAACATATAAAATGTTGGTGTTGTTTACTTGAGTCATATTGCATTTTACACGTATCTCTTATGTGTGACTGCCATCTACTGGTCACACTTATCATTTCACCATGTACCAAATGAAATAGCTTCGAGGTTGGTAAGGACAACCAAAATTATTCCGTACATTAGGCGCACCGGGTTATAAGGCGCACTGTCGCGTTTTGAGAAAATGAAAGGATTTTAAGTAGACCTTATAGTCCGACATGTCCCTGACCAAAATATACGACCAAGGCAACAAAAGAGTAGCTCAAGAAGAAGCGCAGTAAGATTCTGGAGTAGCCTAGCTAGCCAATCTCTGGACTTGAATCATATAAAGAAATAAGTGAAAGTTGTTGAAACTTTGAGTTGCCAAAGGATAGCCCCTAAACCTTTAGACAGGAGTATCTGTAAAGAGATGTGTGGAACCCCAACCAACTACAAGAAACCTCTCGCCTCACTGCCTTGAATAGTTGTTTTTCCAAATGATACCAATAATTTCCTGCTTCTCAATACTGATACCGATCATTTGTTTGGATTCGTCTTGACAAAAGTCAATATCTTCAACGATGATCATCCATGTTTTATTTCCATGATATCACAGATCGCATTAGTCCTTGGGCCGTCTCAGACAAACCTTTTGCACTTTTCAAATGCTGCGGCGATAGGGAGAAACCATTTTTTGTGGCTGGCTTTGTGGCAACCTTTGTAGCAGCGGACGTCTATATTCGGTTTTTCAAACCCCACCATCAGGGGCGTCACTAGCTTTTAAGGACAGGGGGGGCTTAGCCCCCAGGAGATGCACAGGATGTGAGCGAACGTAGCGCACGAGCACAACACTTCACAAACGGCTAACAAAGACTTAGAAATTATTCATTGTTATTATTATTATTTCAGTGGGTTTATTTTCAATCTGTGTTCAGTACAACAACAAACATGGGTTTGCACAGTGACGTTTTTGTTTACAGCATCAACAAGAAACAATGACTTGCATGATCCTTCAAGATACACTGAAACACAATGAAAGTCATGGCATTAGCCTCTATGTTATTACTTCACAACATAGAGGCTAATGCCACCACTTTCGCTCACAATACAATAATTGTTTGTTCCCAAATATTTTGAAGTTGCACAGATTACATTTTGGGCACATATGTGACTAAAATGGTTGTAAATTCAAGCCCTGGAAATATTACTTAATTACTTGAATTAAAGTCATATCTGGATAGGGATAATTTGGCTTATATATAATATATTTGTATATATATTATGGCA
>NC_084563.2:38384598-38554598 GCF_033978685.3 Nerophis lumbriciformis
CCCCGCCTTCCGCCCGATTGTAGCTGAGATAGGCTCCAGCGCCCCCCGCGGCCCCAAAAGGGAATAAGCGGTAGAAAATGGATGGATGGATGGATGTTAAGTAGCTATATTTCATGTTGGCTAAATAAACTGTTACTTGTGTTGGCGCTAGTATTCTTCAAAATGGGGTCCCAGGGACCCCATCAAGTCATAAGAATGGGGTCCCGCAGTAAATTTTTGGGGGCCCACTTTTCTGTAAGCGTTTTGAAAACAAATGATAAATGTATCCATTATCCTGTTGTATCTCACATTCTATATTGTGTTTTGGAAAAAGGTTGTCATAAACGTGAATAATGTAAACTCATTACACTGGTATGTTTTAGCGCTTTCATGGCGAGTTTATTGACAGATATAAGTAAGAACTTTACCCTACTTTATATTATAAATGGCACTAAAATATTTACTACTAAAACATTTTGATCGATTTTTGAGCACCGTATGTAATGTGCTATACATTCAATTGGGACATTTAAAGGCCTACTGAAATGCGATTTTCTTATTTAAACGGGGATAGCAGGTCCACATTCTATGTGTTATGGAAGATGCTGTGAGAGGCGGGTGGGACCTGATATTCAGCTGGGAATGACTAAAACAGTAAATAAACACAAGACATATATATACTCTATTAGCCACAACACAACCATATAACCCGCCAATACAACTCAAACACCTGCACAACACACTCAATCCCACAGCCCAAAGTACCGTTCACCTCCCCAAAGTTCATACAGCACATATATTTCCCCAAAGTCCCTAAAGTTACGTACGTGACATGCACATAGCGGCACGCACGTACGGGCTAGCGATCAAATGTTTGGAAGCCGCAGCTGCATGCGTAATCACGGTACCGTGTCTGCGCATCCAACTCAAAGTCCTCCTGGTAAGAGTCTCTGTTGTCCCAGTTCTCCACAGGCCAATGGTAAAGCTTGACTGGCATCTTTCGGGAATGTAAACAATGGCTGAGTTTGTGTTGCTGCAGCCACCGGCCGCAATACACCGCTTCCCACCTACAGCTTTCTTCTTTGCTGTCTCCATTGTTCATTGAACAAATTGCAAAAGATTCACCAACACAGATGTCCAGAATTCTGTGGAATTTTGCGATGAAAACTGACGACTTAATAGCTGGCCACCATGCTGTCCCAAAATATCCTCTACAATCCTTGACGTCACGCGCTGACGTCATCATACCGAGACGTTTTCAGCAGGATATTTTGCGCGAAATTTAAAATTGCACTTTAGTAAGCTAACCCGGCCGTATTGGCATGTGTTGCAATGTTAAGATTTCATCATTGATATATAAACTATCAGACTGCGTGGTCGGTAGTAGTGGGTTTCAGTAGGCCTTTAAAATATTGGTGTTGTTTACTTGAGACTTATCTCTTATGTTAGACTGCCATCTACTGGTCACACTTTTAATTACACCTTGTACCAAATAAAATAGTGTAGCGTCCCGGAAGAGTTGGTACTGCAGGGAATTCTGGGTATTTGTTCTGTTGTGTTGCGGTGCAAATATTCTCCCGAAATGTGTTTGTCATTGTTGTGTAGTATGGTTTTACAATATGGCACAGGTTTATGACAGTGTTGGCGTTGTTTATACAGCCACATGTATGGCTGTTGAGTAAGAATGCCCTTCACATATTTGAACATGGGACATCCTAAATCAAAATGTTCATTAAAATTGGCTATGAACATACAGAATGACAGCATTTCCTGTCACCTCCAATTTAAAGCCATGTTCACCCCTACAGCAAAGGTATTGAGGTGGGTTAGCTCAACTTTGGAAAACATGGTAAATAAGAGTGTGAATGTTGTCTGTCTATCTGTGTTGGCCCTGCGATGAAGTGGCGACTTGTCCAGGGTGTACCCCGCCTTCTGCCCGATTGTAGCTGAGATAGGCTCCAGTGCCCCCCGCGACCCCAAAAGGGAATAAGCGGTAGAAAATGGATGGATGGATGGGGTAAATAAAATGTCGGCGGAAAGCGATGATTGGTAAAAAATGTATAGATAAAAAAAATGTGCGTCCACGGGACGCGTGGACTGCAATAACGCCAACGCTGAGTCCTGTAACTTAAATTAGTCATATTTGCCAGAGGAACTTTGTACTAAAAAGTGTAGCCTGAGATGGGCCAAGTTCTATAAGTGTATGATCAGTTTCAGAATTTAAAAAGAAATAAACAAGTTTACTTATGAGAGTTTTAGCAAGCAAATGGCACCGATTTGGTAGAATGGCCTTCTGTGTCCAATTAGTCAAATAAGTAATTGTGCTTCCAAATGAAGTCAACATACAGAAAACACATTTTTAACAATTTTCCTCCCACTGCCAAAAACATGCACCTGGGGATAGATTGATTGACAATACTAAATTGGCCCTAGTATGTGAATGTGAATGTGAGTGTGAATGTTGTCTGTCTATCTGTGTTGGCCCTGCAATGAGGTGGCGGCTTGTCCAGGGTGTACCCCGGCTTCCGCCCGAATGCAGCTGAGATAGGCTCCAGCACCCCCCGCGACCCCAAAAGGGACAAGCGGTAGAAAATAGATGGATGGATGTATTGTAATAAACATTTGGTCATTCATACCTTCATATATGGACCATGTTGGTCGCTTTTCCTCTTCCTTCTCTCGCCGTTTTCAACATGGTCAGTGTCGTTCCTGAATGAGATTGGTCAAATGAACACGAGTGAGACTTGAATAAATGTCGTTGATAGTTACAAAATGTATCAAAGGTCAACGACAACTACCTGCAAGTAGACGCCGGTGAATCAGGACGCTTCACGTTAACGTCCGACAGCTTCGAAAAAAGATTGGTGAAAGCCATTATGATAATAAAAAACGTGTCAAACTTAGGGTGTGTTCGTCTCTGAGGACTGTAAAAAATGAGTGAAAATGTAATAAAAAGATTAACAAGTCTTCAAAATATATTAAGTTACGCGCACGTTCATCCTCAGCGTGTCGACTACATTTTACGTCATATAGATGCGTTCGCGGGACCTCGGAATCTTCTCTTGTCATTGTCAATACTTTCAAAGAGTCCCAGAAACACAGTCATTATATTTAATTATTTAAAATCTGCCAAGAGTTACGTAATGTATCCCATTCTCACGCCACACTTGACATTTGTCACACTATATTTAGCCATTCTCTATTTTTTTCATAATAATAACTTTTTTACTACTCGTGGCTTGCCGTAGTTTGAGCAACTGATTGGTTTACCAAAACAACCAATCACACACGAGTTAATGAATTATTGTGCCTAAATCTAGCCAACCACGGAAGGCAAAACGCAATGTAGTAGAAGTAGTTGGAGGCGGGTCTTGGCGTGTCTCCATTTATACGCACGTCAGCGCAGGGTTGTCCATCCATCCATCCATCCATCCATTTTTTCTACCGCTTATTCCCTTTGGGGTCGCGGGGGGGGGGCGCTGGAGCCTATCTCAGCTACAATCGGGCGGAAGGCGGGGTACACCCTGGACAAGTCGCCACCTCATCGCAGGGCCAACACAGATAGACAGACAGACAACATTCACACTCACATCCACACACTAGGGCCAATTTAGTGTTGCCAATCAACTTATCCCCAGGTGCATGTCTTTGGAAGTGGGAGGAAGCCGGTGACTGTTGTCAATTTAGTGACATGCAAATGTTGAATTTTATAAATAAAGGTTTATTTGAAAAAAAAAAAAAAAGATATATATATATATATATATATATATATATATATATATATATATATATATATATATATATATATATATATATATATATATATGTATAGTTATAACATTTAAAAATTAAATTAAATAAATAAACTTAGCGATTTGCATCCAGAGACTGTTTACCACCTGTTTTGGACTTGTTAAAGCACTCGATCACTATGGCAAGGCATCTGTCGTTTCATCTTGGACAATATTTATGACACATTTTTGTGTCGTAAATGTTTTTTTTTAATAATTTTTGTAAATGGCTGTGATGATAATGTAAATGAGGGATTTCTAATCACTGCTATGTTGGAATTCCTATTGATATTGATACTGTTGTTGATATTATTCATTTTTGTTTGACTACTTTTGGATTGTTTTGTGTCATGTTTGTGTGTCTTCTCAATTGCTCTGTTGATTGCTGAACGTTGCTAGGCTCGGGTTTGGTTTTGGAATTGTATTATTATGGTGTTATTGTGTATAATTTTGTTGGATTAATTAACAAAAATAAAAAAATAAAAAGCTTTGCTTTGTCTTAAAGATGTGCTATTTGGATATACACAGTATGAGAAAAAAATTGAAAAGGAACGTTACCTTTGCAACCTCATGATACTATTGGCTAAGTTTTATATTCATAAATGTAAGGTTCAAAATACCCAACCTGTTTTTTGTGCTTTAAAAAAAAAAAGAGTTAGAACTTTACTTTAAAACGCTATCTAGATAGATAGTACTTTATTGATTCCTTCAGGAGAGTTCCCTCAGGAAAATTAAAATTAAAATTCCAGCAGCAGCGTACAGAATTGAGATTGAATTTAAAAAGTCAAAAGTAAATAATGGGGGTATAAATGGAAATAAAATAGAACAAATATTACAATAAGAATACAAATAAAAAGCAACAATAATAATAAAACTATAATGGTAAAAAATTCTCACTTTTGAAATATTTCTGAGATGATAAAAACAGCCTTTCTTTAGCAACAAGGGTGACTGTGACACCCACGGTCTTCACCGTGGCCTCCGACCGTTCGGACGGTGCCCTGAACACTTCACCTCCCGTGGAAGGTGTCCGGGCGGATCCTGACCAGATGCCCGAACCACCTCATCTGACTCTTCTCAATGTGGAGGTGCAGCAGCTGTACTCTTAACTCCGTCCGGATGACAGCACACATCGCATAGTCACCCTATCCCAGGAGTCAGCAACCAAGGCTCTTTAGCACCACCCGAGTGGCTCCCAGGAGCTTTTTCAAAAATGTATTAAAATGGAAAAAGATGGGGCAAAATTGCAAAAACATATTTTTTGTTTTAATATGGTTTCTGTAGGAGGATACACATGACACAAACCTTCCTAATTGTTAGAAATCCAACTGCTTATATTAAACATGCTTCACTGATGAGAGTATTTGCCGAGGGCCGTTTTGTCTTACTAATTTTGGTGGACTTTGAACTCACCGTAGTTTATTTACAACTTTCTTCGACACTGCCACAGAAAGACATGTTTAATGCCACTCCTTTTTTGTCTTATTTTGTCCATCAAACCTTTTATGCTGTGCGTGAATGCACAAAGGTGAGCTTTGTTGATGTTATTGACCTGTTGGAGGGCTAATCAGGCATTTTTGGTCAGTGCACGACCGCAAGCTAATCGATGCTACCATGCTATTTAGGCTAGCTGTATGTACATATTGCATCATTATGCCTCGTTTGTAGGTATATTTGAGCCCATTAAATGTCCTTTACTTATGTCCTCTGTGTATTGAATGTAATTTTGCATGTCTCATGACATATTATCTGTATGTAATATTGGCTGCATTTCTGATAGTTGTTTGTGTGCCATGTTGTTCCAGACCACAGCAAACGTTACCCAGCTTGCAAAGATTGTGATGAATCATTTTGAAGAAGACAGCCTGACCTTTCATTTAACTTGGACACACACAACTATACCTTTGGCCATTCTGAGCCAGTCATTTCCAGGAGTTATCGTACCTTCTGAGAAGCCTACATTTTAGTAATGTTTTCCAATGTTGTATAAAATGTGTAGAATGAATACCGAAATGTCAACATTTTTTGATAGTAGGCTAACATAGCTAATATAGACACATTACATCATGTGTTGCCTTCATTATAACACTTATATTAGGCTTTTA
The DNA here is from genome assembly GCF_033978685.3 of Nerophis lumbriciformis. NCBI lineage: Eukaryota > Metazoa > Chordata > Actinopteri > Syngnathiformes > Syngnathidae > Nerophis > Nerophis lumbriciformis. The sequence goes on from NC_084563.2 coordinate 38,390,474, forward strand.
ATTTTTTACGTCTCCAGACGGATTTTTTTTTGTTGTATTTTTGGTCTACTATCATACTTGCCAACCCTCCCGAATTTTCCGGGAGACTCCCGAAATTCAGCACCTCTCCCGAAAACCTCCCGGGACAAATATTCTCCCGAAAATCTCCCGATTTTCAGCCGGAGCTGTAAGCCACGCCCCCTCCAGCTTCATGCAGACCTGAGTGAGGACAGCCTTTTTTCATGACGGGAGGACAACAGGGTGACAAGTACTAAATCATCCAGACTAGAGATAAAATGTATTATTATGTTTATTTTACCTAAAAATAAATATATTTATTAAAGAAAAAAAATAATAAATAAATACATTTTTACTATATTTTGCTAAAAACATCAAAATTAATTGTATTTTTATTTGTATTTTTTTGTGACTCCTTATTACATCCAGCCATAGAATTATACATTAAAATAAACATACTTGAAATAATTGATTTTAAATTATCATAATAATTCATTTAAAATGACCATATTTAATTATTAAAATAATTGCTTGTTTATCAACAACTTTAGCATTTTATTAATTACATTTTGAAACTCTCAGAAGCCAAGTTATGTTATATTCCTTAATATTTATTTATGCAAGTTTGAAGTATCAATTATCTAAACACAGTTTTGTTTGCATATTTTCAGGATGTGTATATATATATATATATATATATGTATGTATGAAATACTTGACTTGGTGAATTCTAGCTGTCAATATACTCCTCCCCTCTTAACCACGCCCGACCACGCCCCCACCCTCCACCTCCCGAAATCGGAGGTCTCAAGGTTGGCAAGTATGTCTACTATGGCTCTTTCAATATTTTGGGTTGCCGACCTCTGCCCTATCCCTATGGAAGCCCCGCTCCCCGGCGGAGGAAACGCGATGATTTTGGTCGCTATATGTCATAACATTACTTATTTGAGTACAACATACTTCTGACAACTACTGCTAAAACATGAACTTTGATTTATACAAATTGAGGGACAAGCGGTAGAAAATGAATGGATGGATCGATGGAAAGTCCATTACAATAATATCAACACTACCACGAGTGTGTGAGCAAGGCGCCGACAAGTGGCAAGTGTAAAGAAAGGGAAGGTGGCGTTACAAAGACAAGTCTTTTCACAACTTAGAATCGCTGCACGGACACAACTCACAGCAGGAGTGTCACAAAATTCATGTGTAAGAAGACGGCCAATCAGGGTTCCTGCTTCACATGAATCTGATTGCAGACACATTGTTTTACGCTCACACATATTGCTTTACATGGACACACCTATGATTACGGACACACGACTCTTTAAGTGCAGAAAGGTCGCCAAAAAGTCAGTGTAAAAAGACAGCCAATCAAGGAAATACTGTCGGACATATTTTTTTTCCCCACACACAAATCATAATACGGACAGACAACTTAAAACACGCATAAGGGAATCTGATTACACGCACACACGTTCTTGTATTTGTTACCGTCTTGAGACCTCCGAAAAATGCCTACATCTTGAGGACCACTAGATATATAAAGATTTGTATTTACAACATTAATAATACATACATACTATGCAAATATAAAAAAAGGTAAGCTGTTAGTTAATTTTTTTCTTTTTTAAATTTTTTGTTTGGTTTTTAACCTTCATTATTTACTTCAAGTTATTACAGTATGTCTCTGTATACATATTTATTTTAAATTATTTTTGTCCAAAGGGGCCGCATTTCAATTTCTTACACACACGTGTTATTACATATGTTGGCCAGAGGGGGAGCACCGACACAAAGTCAATTTGAAAAATCTCCTCCTTTTTGGGATCACCCTAATTTTGATGGATTTCACCACCAGGGGTGTAAATGAGACATTCTCTATTACAGTGTTTTTCAATCAATGTGCCGCGGCACACTAGTGTGCCGTGAGATACAGTCTGGTGTAGGGATGTCCCGATCCAGGTTTTTGCACTTCCGATCTGATACCGATGTTGTTTTTGCACTAACGATCCGTTACCGATACTGGCCGATACTGGCCTATCCGAGCATGTATTAAAGTTTAAAGTAATTTAGCCTACTTAGTTGTCAGATTCTTGTTGAAAAGGGTTTAAGTACTCTTGATAACAACTAGCCAGCTGAATTAGGGGAGTTTGAATAATACACAATGGTAGGTAACAAGAAACTGACCTGTTTATTCAAGGATAAACACAAAATAGACAAAATTATACATGACAAACAGAAATGGCATCATTGAACTAGGGCTGGGGCCTATTTAAATCGGTGCGTTGGAAAACACGGACCGGAATTTTTTTTAAAACTGGATCTGGATCGGCATTTCCCATGCCTTGCCGATACGCATTTTTTGGCTAATATCGGCGGCCGATCCGATCCAAATATCGGATCGGAACATCCCTAGTCTGGTGTGCCGTGGGAGATGATCTAATTTCACCTATTTGGGTTAAAGATATTGTTTGCAAACCAGTAATTATAGTCTGCAAATTATGTGTTGTTGTTGAGTGTCGGTGCTGTCTAGAGCTCGGCAGCGTAACCGTGTAATATTCTTCCATATCCGTAGGTGGCAGCAGGTAGCTAATTGCTTTGTAGATGTTAGGAACAGCGGGAGGCAGTGTGCAGGTAAAAAGATGTCTAATGCTTAAACTAAAAATAAACAAAAGGTGAGCGCCCCTAAGAAAAGGTATTGAAGCTTAGGGAAGGTATGCAGAACGAAACTAAAACTGAACTGGCTACAAAAGTAAACAAAAACAGAATGCTGGACGACAGCAAAGACTTACTGTGGAGCAAAGACAGCGTCCACAATGTACAACGGAACATGACATGACAATCAACAATGTCCCCACAAAGAAGGATAAAAACAACTGAAATATTCTTGATTGCTAAAACAAAGTAGATGCGGGAAATATTGCTCAAAGGAAGACATGAAAACTGCTACAGGAAAATACCAAAAAAAGAGAAAAAGCCACCAAAATAGGAGCGCAAGACAAGAACTATACACACAGGAAAACGGAGAAAAACTCATACGGCGTGACGTGACAGGTCATGACAGTACTTTGAGACAATAGCTGTTGTGATGCATGCTTGGTTATGCTTTAAAGTCATATCCAACAATTGCGACGATGACTTTTTACTGTCAACTGAGTTTCGTTTTTTAACGATTTCTGCTGGTGGTGTGCCTCTGCATTTTTTCAACGCAGAAAATGTGCCTTGGCTCAAAAAAGGTTGAAAAACACTACTCTATTAGATGCAATGGTTTTCCGTATTGGGACCATGATTTCGGTCCTAACTTGTTCACCGGTCCTCATATGGAAGGTACTTTTCCTTGTTGATGTCTCAAGAAGGGTAGAAATACAAGAACACACACACATACTGTACATTCTTGTATTTGTTACCTTCTTGAGACCTCCGAAAAATGCCTACCTCTTTAGGACCACCCTTTCTAGATATATAAAGATTTGTATTTACAACATTAATATTATATACATACTATGTAAATATAAAAAGGTAAGCTTTTAATACATATTTATTTATTTATTTTTTGTTTGTAATTGGTATTTAATCTTCATTATTTACTTCAAGTTATTACAGTATGTCTCTATATATATATTTATTTTAAATTATTTTTGGCCAAAGAGGGCGTATTTCAATTTCTTCCACACACTTTTTATTACATATGTTGACCAGAGGGGGAGCACTTCAAATTTTTTTACACACACTTGTTATTTCATATGTTGACCAGAGGGGGAGCACGTTTAAAATCGACACACAGTCAATTTGAAAAATCCCTCCTTTTTGGGACCACCCTAAATTTGATAGATTTCACCACCAGGGGTGCAAATGAGACCATGATTTCAGTCCTAACTTGTTCACCGGTCCTCATATGGAAGGTAATTTTCCTTGTCGATGTCTCAAGAAGCGTACAAATACAAGAGAACACACACACAAAAACACTTTGAGATACAGACACACACATTAGTTCACAGACACGTGAAATGGATTACAGACGCAAAGACTGAGACAAGCATTTGCAGATAGTTTTGCTACAATAATACTTGAATAGCTTTACACCTCTGGTACAATGAGTTGTCATTTCTGGCAATGCTGATCAACAGTGACATCTAGTGGCCAATATATTTATTGCGCCTGTTGGGTTTGATGACAAACTTCAAAATGAGCCAATACACTGTCCAGTTATTTGTAAATTGTGATTTCATATCAAGACCATTTAAAACTAGTTATAAGGTTGGAAATGTAGCTTTGAAATGAAATACAAATAAGAACATTTTATTCATGCTGTGTACTCATTGCTTAAAATTTCAAATGAGATAGCCGCCATTTTTTCTGGAAAGTCAGTAGTCACTAGGGCTGCAAATCTTTGGGTGTCCCACGATTCGATTCAATATTGATATACTTGAAAAATTGGATCAACTATGTCACGCCCCATAAACCTGACTTAAATTTTTCGAATTAGTGATTGTATTGCAAAGAAAGAAAGGGGGAAAAAAAGGGATTACTCCCTATATGTGTATATGTATGTATGTATATATATGTATGTATATATTTATATATATGTATGTGTGGGTATATATATGTATCTATTTATATTTTATTTTATTTCTGATTACTATTATTATTAATGTATTATTATTTCTTTTTTCTTCTTCTTCTTTTTCCTTTGTTCATTTAATTGATGTATTTGTAGATATTACTTTGGTTTTTTTTTGTTGTTTCTTTCTTTTTTTGGGGTGGGGTTTGGGTGGTATGGGTGGGATATAAACAAAAATATTTTGACATTTAGGGCAGACAATAGATATATGATTCATGTGAATATGATGTAATGGATAGGAATGTCTGATGCTGGATGTCAATTAAAAAAAAAAAAAAAATCAATATCGATTCTTGGGGTCACGATTCGATTCAAAATCGTTTTTTTTTCCTGATTCAAAACGATTCTCTATTCATTCAATGCATAGGATTTCAGCAGGATCTACCCCAGTCTGCTGACATGCAAGCAGAGTATTTTGTAAAAAGCTTTTATAATTGTAAAGGACAATGTTTTATCAACTGATTGCAATAATGTTAATTTGTTTTAACTATTAAATGAACCAAAAATATGACTTATTTTATCTTTGTGAAAATATTGGACACAGTGTGTTGTCAAGCTTATGAGATGCGATGCAAGTGTAAGCCACTGTGACACTATTCTTCTTTCTTTTTTTTCTTTTTTATAAATGTCTAATGATAGTGTCAATGAGGGATTTTTAATCACTGCTACGTTGAAATTGTAACTAATATTGATACTGTTGTTGATAATATTCATTTTTGTTTCACTACTTTTGGTTTGTTTTGTGTCGTGTTTGTGTCTCCTCTCAATTGCTCTGTTTATTGCTGTTCTGAGTGTTGCTGGGTCGGGTTTGGTTTTGGAATTGGATTGCATTGTTATGGTTAGGGATGTCCGATAATGGCTTTTTGCCAATATCCGATATTCCGATATTGTCCAACTTGTGACGACCGGGGCGCATGGTGATGCGGGGTTCGTTCTCTCAGAAATGCAGACGGGCGGCAGACACAGCGTGCAGGTAAGAAAGTATTTATTTAATAAATAAATTATACTGGAACAAAGAAAAGGGTGCTCATAGCACATAAGGCAAAAACTAAAAGAGCTAGCATGGGAGCTATAGGTAAAAAGGAGTCTAGCGTGGAAGCTAGCAGGTTCAGAGCAGGAAACAAAAGTCGTCATCTGTTGTATGAAAACAAACTAGGAAGCAAGACAGAATGACAGGGAAGGCAGGCTTAAATAATAATGTCAGTGATGACAAACAGGTGCGCGTCGGGAACACACGCGGCAGGTGAAAATAATAAGCAGCCATGGCAACAAACTCAGGTGTACAAAACAGGCACTCAAGGAGTCCAAAACTAACAAAAAACACAAGTACCTCGAAAACGTAAACGAAAATATGATCCGGGCAGCGGATCATAACACAACTCTTTAATTACCGATACCGATATCAACCGATACCGATATCAACCGATATATACAGTCGTGGAATTAACACATTATTATGCCTAATTTGGACAACCAGGTATGGTGAAGATAAGGTTCTTTAAAAAAAAAATAAAAAAAATAAGATAAATAAATTAAAAACATTTTCTTGAATGAAAAAGAAAGTAAAACAATATAAAAACAGTTACATAGAAACTAGTAATTAAGGGAAATGAGTAAAACTAACTGTTAAAGGTTACGGTAGTACTATTAGTGGACCAGCAGCACGCACAATCATGTGTGCTTACACAGTAAAATCCCCAGTGTTAAATATGCAGTGTTAACATGAATTACATCTATCAGTTATTACAACAACAGCTGGAGTAAAACGCCCCCCAGTGTTGGTGTTGATTTCCATCGTTAAACGAGACAGTGTTAGAGGTACTCTGATTAGCCACTCCTCGTGTCCACACCCTGAAGAATTTTCTGGACGCCATATTCTGGATGTTTAAGGACTGTGGTAAGTTGCTTCTCCTCTCTTACTAAATCAATTATTTGTCATTTGTAGCATCATGTCAGAATTTACTTTATATTGTTGCTCAATACGTAATTAAGTTATTTGTGTACGGTTTTGTATCTAATAAATATGGTATTCTAAAAGGGCTAATGTCACCCAGTGAATGTTAGCTTAAATGTTAGGCACCTCAGACTTCGATTTTGCGCGGGATGTGGGACAATTTTAAACATTATGTGAAATAGAATATTTGATATGTAAATTGTACATAATTATATACTGTATAAACCTGGAAAACTTATGTTTTACTCACTTATTCACACAATACCGGTTTTCACTGTAGTATAGTGATGTACATTGATCCCTGTACTTGAGTACTTCAAATGCCTAATGGAGTGCTTCAGTACTTATATCTTTTAATTATAATTTTTTTTTTTAATATATATATTTTTTAATGTATTTATTTTTCTAACTTTTAATACAAGGGTTTTTCGACCACGGAGCACAACATTAGAAGAGTCATTTTTCAGTTCAGTTCAGTTCAGTTCAGTTTCAGTTTATTTCGAACATGCATCACACAATTCCAGTTGTTTCATGACAGCATGTCCGAAAAGGAGTAGGAAGAAGCAGAGCTTATTTAATCATACCCCTTTTCATACCATAGCAATTTTATCCAATTTCCTTGTTCTCTGTAACAGAACAGTGAACAAATAAATAAGGAATAAATATTAAATACATAAATATTAAAAAATAAAATAAAATAAAATAAATATGTTCATCATAATTCTTGTTCTGTGTACTTTGTGAACACTTGTAGTTTGAACCGTCTCTTGAACTGAATCATATTGGTGCTTTGTTTGGATTTCTTTGGTTAATCTGTTCCATAATTTAATTCCACATACTGATATACTAAAGGTTTTAAGTGTTAAACGAGCATACAAATGTATTAAATTAGATTTTCCTCTAAGGTTATATTTCTCTTCTTTTTTTGAGAGGAATTGTTGTACATTCTTGGGTTGTAGTTTGCTTTATACATTATTTTAGCTGTTTGCAAATGCACCAAATAATTGATTTTCAATAATTGTGATTTAATAAATAAAGGCTTTGTATGTTCTCTACATCCAACATTATGTATTATTCTAATTTATCTTTTTTTTTTAACACGTTTGTTACATTTACAGGAAACATTTAAGCCCAAAAATAGATTATTTTTGCACCCAGTCCAAATAAGGCAGTACCTTTGTCATTCCGCGCCCACAACAGTGGAAGCTCAGTATGTTAGCCGCTTGGCTAACAGCCCTAACTAGCAGACGAGGCTCGCAGAGCTCTGGGCGGACAGGTGAGTTTACCGCCGCTGCCACGAAGCGAAAAGAGGAACTCGTATAAATACCACAGTGTTTCTATGTCTACTATCAGGTTAGTGTGCCGGGTAATTTTATCATTGTATAATCTTGTGACGATATGCTCCGTGTACAGGCTGGGAAAGGGAGAGTTTAAAGATGTAAGTACCGTATTTTCCGCACTATAAGGCGCACCTAAAAACCACAATTTTTCTCAAAAGCTGACAGTGCGCCTTATAACCCGGTGCGCTTTATTACGATTCATTTTCATAAAGTTTCGGTCTCGCAACTTCGGTAAACAGCCGCCATCTTTTTTCCCGGTAGAACAGGAAGCGCTTCTTCTTCTACGCAAGCAACCGCCAAGGAAAGCACCCGCCCCCATAGAACAGGAAGCGCTTCACCCGCCCCCGGAAGAAGAAGAAAAAACGCGCGGATATCACCGTACGTTTCATTTCCTGTTTACATCTGTAAAGACCACAAAATGGCTCCTACTACGCGACAAGGATCCGGTTCATAAAAAGACGCAATCTCTCCATCCGCACACGGATTACTACCGTATTTCACAGCAACTGATATTCCTGTGAACTGCACTGTGGAACGGGAGCACGTACGGTGAATATTCGCACCACAGGGAATGAGAAGTCATCCTTCACTGTGGTTCTAGCTTGCCATGCTAACTTCCACCCATCCAAAAGAGACCTTTCCAGCCGGCGTCATCATAAAAGCTAACTCGAAGGGATGGATGGATGAAGAAAAGATGAGCGAGTGGTTAAGGGAAGTTTACGCGAAGAGGCCGGGTGGCTTTTTTCACACAGCTCCGAAGGCGAACACACCTTCACTAAGACGGGCAGATAGCGCCGGTCGACATACGCCAACATCTGCCAGTGGATCGTAAATGCCTGGGCAGATAGTTTCGGTCACAACTGTGGTCCGAGCTTTCCGGAAGGCAGGATTCACAGAACTGCTGCACAACAACAGCGACACTGAATCCGATGACTTCGACGAGGCGGAGCCGGCCATTTTTGGATCCCACGCTTGCGCAACTTTTCAATTCGGACACCGAAGACGAAGAATTCGAAGGATTTACGAATGAAGAATAACTTCAGAAGGTGAGCGCTATGTTTATTTTGTGTGTTGTGACATTAACGTTCGAGCAACATTATGTTGCTATTTATTGCTCTACACCATTTTGAATTTTACTATGTTTGTGATTGCACATTTGCGTACATTTTGGGACAGAGTTGTAAGAACGCTGGTTTTCAATATATTATTAAAGTTTGACTGAACTATCTGACTGTTTTTTTGACATTCACTTTAGCGCAGCGTTTTTTTGACATTCACTTTAGCGCAGCGTAGGCGCGGCTTATAGTCCGGGGCGGCTTATTGGTGGACAAAATTATGAAATATGTAATTCATAGAAGGTGCGGCTAATAATCCGGTGCGCCTTATAGTGCGGAAAATACGGTATTGTAAGGACGCCACTCGCGCCGTTATCAACAGTGAATGAATGTAAGCTGTAAGCTGTATTCAACGCCAAAATAAATATATAATAATGAACGCACAGAAACCGGCTTTTACTCTGTCCTTCGTTACACACACAGACCAAACTTGAACCTCCCCTTGCTCTGTAAACTGCATGTAACAATTGGCTTCAAGTTTATATCAGAAACCAGAACATTTGTAACTATTAAATAAACTAACATAGGGCTCAGTCCGTTACAGTATAGATGCATATATATATATATGCATACATACATATAAGTATTTATAACTTACTTTCACAAATGCATTGCAGTTCTTAAAAATAATAATTTAAAAAAAGGCTGCTGTATCACATATACCCAGAACTGTGATACGTTGACTTCTTTTCCGGCATTCTGAATGAAATGTGCATGTGGATGGATCTTTATTATGTTGCTCTAATCCTGCTTATGTGTTATGTACTTTCTACAGTGAAAATGCTGGTAAAAGTGAGACTCGGTGATGTCCAAAAAGTTGTTAGAATAACGGAACCAAATTTGTCGGACTTTTTGAATGCAGGTAGGAATTTGATATTGTGAATGTGATGTTTGCACACAAGCTTTAACTGTGCTATGAGCAGAGTTTGTACACAGCCTTGAATGTCTGGAAATATAGTGTTTTCCAGGTTTCAAATCAGAATCATCTTTGTTGGCCATGTATAACACACAAGGAATTTGACTCCGATAAACTGCTTTCTCTGAAACAATGAACGAAAAAAAAAAAATATATATATATATATATAAATGTGCTGGAAAATGCTGGATTTACTCTATGATGGCCAGTGTCATAATTTAAAAATGTATAGTTTGATGTAATTGTGTTGCTCCCGGTGTAAGCATCAAATGTGTCTGGGTGGGGCAAGCCCAGTTATTTGTCATGCAGTATATATATAGATGTATATAGTCTATTTAAAGCTTTGGCTTCTTTAAAAAGTTTACATTTTATCTTGAAAGTGCTGGAAAATAGCTTGAATGTTGCTCCTAAAAAGCTGTATGTTAGTTAATAGCACTGTTTCAATTAAATTAAAATTCAGTTGAATTTAGTTATAGAAATCTGCTCTCACTTTATAACTAATGGTAAGCACAAAGTGTATATTATAACTCAAATGATAGGTTTTAATTCCAAATTTAGTGTCTGTAACTGGGTTTCCATTACAGATTTTTTGCAAAATAAAAACATTTCTAAATGGCGACAGTCGAATTGCGCATGAAATCTTATCTCGTAAGAATTCGGCATAGGAAGATGGACTCTCCAAAAATCCATATAACACTCTGTATTCTATGTTGTTATAACACAAAATGGCTTCGAACACTCACAAAATGCTACAAAAACCCATAAAATGACTTAAAAAACACACAGAATACTACAAAAACCCATAAAATGACTTAAAAAAACACAGAATACAACAAAACCCATAAAAGACTTAAAACACACATACAATACCCCCAAAACACACAAAATACTAAAAAAAACCACACAAAATGACTTAAAAAACACACAGAATACTACAAAAACCCATAAAAAGACTTCAAACACACATACAATACCCCAAAAACACACAAAATACTCAAAGAACATACAAAATGACTTAAAAAACACACGGAATACTACAAAAACGCATACAAAGACTTAAAACTCACATAAAATACCCCCAAAACACTACAAAAACACACAACATACTCACAAAACTCAGAAAATGACTTAAAACGCACATAAAATACCCCAAACAACAACATGACTTAAAAAACCCACAACATGACTTAAAAACACAATATACTCAGAAAATGACTTGAAACACATAAAATACCCCACACAACACTACAAAAACCCATGAAATGACTTAAAAAACACACAAAATACTCCAAAACACACAAAATTAAATAGTGAGTAACCCTGGTCTAGGCACTATTGAGCATAGGTGGCCAGAGCACAAAATCATGAGGTGTGTGTGTAAATATTTTTGCTTCTACATTGTTAATGGTGAGGTTACTAAACAATCACCTGTTAGCTTACCAGCGTGAAAATATGCAGATAAGATTACAGGTATCATAAATCATGTTTCATTTTATGTGTTTTTTGAATTGAGTGTGCAATTTCACATTTGTTGGCCCTTTTTTTTGGTAGCCCTATTTGAAATTATATATAGGAGTATCAAGTCATTAGGTTTTTCTAATGATCATTTTTCTTATATTTGTGTATACAGTATTTGTTTTGACTGGGCCTTTCAACTTTGGCTGTATGTTTTGCTTCAAAATAACTGATTTGAAACTCATTTTAAAAATATATCAAATGACCTGTCGGTTTCTGCTTTTTTTCTGTTTCCTAGCATTTTCCAAATTCTGTGTCCCAGCTATAACAGAAGGTGTCAAAGTTGTTGACAGTTCAGGGACTGAGATAGACGATGATGTTTTTGAGGAAATTGTGAAGGATCCATCCACTGGGGTACTAACCATCAAATACGAAACAGGTTTGTTACCGCTTTAAATTTGTAAGCTATATTAACATTTTTATTCCAATAGTGAGAAGAGGTAAATCTTTATTTATAATCAAGCTAAGTAACTTTTTTTTTCAAAGCAAACCGATATTCTCCATTAGATTAGGTGTGGGTTTATGAGCAAATTGTGTCCAACATGTCTTCTTTCTCCTTTATGCAATGGTGGTTAGAATCTGTCTCCATGGTAACCTCTCCAATGTCCCAATCATCCGTTTGTTCATCGGACTCAGACACAATCATCCTTGAAGACACTCCTACCAGAAAGCGTCAGAGGCCGGACTTTGAAGCTATGCAAGTAAGACTTCATACAGGCACTAACGCTCTCTATTGAACAAGGATTAAAATGGTTCGAACAATGATCTTAAATTGCATCGTATGAGGGCTATGTTTAAGTTATGTCCAGATTTTAACATTGTATTGTACTAAATATAGATTTCTTAAACTGTTTTATATTTTTGTTTGATATTTTTATTTCAGCTGGTGAAATCCATTCTTACCAAGAAATCGGGTGGAGAATATTTAATAAATGAATACAACCGAACTAAGTCCTTGACAGATGAGAGCAGAAGAAAATTGGTGAATATACTGGCAGCTGAGATGACGGAGAAGAATGGGTAAGTTGTTTATTGGTTTTGATTGGCGCATGTGTTCTTATTTAGGTTTCAGAGTAATTTTAAATCTAAATAATAAACATTTCACTACATCTTATAAAACGTGTGTATGACAAATAAACTTGAATGTGATTTTTTTTTTGTACATCTCCATCTAGACAGGTGAAGGAAATGTATGCACAAGGAATTGTGAACCTGTTCCCCAACCTCAAAGACCCATTTTTCAAGAATGGCTATGTGAGTTACACACTCTTAATTGTTGTTATAGTTTTTATTTTGAGTCGTCCCAGAGTATGTTGTGACTAATAGTGCCTATTTTTGCAATTTTCTCAAAGGAACATTTTTATGATAGCAACAGTGGTACTGGGTACTTGTCCTGGATAATTAAAACTATTCAGAGATGCAGTGCTAAAGAAAGGCGATCATCATTTGGAGGTAATCCTATATTATTCTTGAAAAATGTATTAAATAGAATAGTCATATGAGCACTTATTGGTTTTGTTGCATTTGTTGCAATGCTTTTCAGCTAGTAGCCAAACATTTTTTCATAAAAGTTGGGTCAAATCCAGCTGACAAAGTGTTTTGAACTGTATGTGATTGTCATGAGTAGTATGTCCCCATATTGTTTAGCTTTGGCGGAAGGACCATCTGATGAAGACAAGTCGGGAGGACCAACTGTTGGACGAGTTACCCAATTCATTCCAGAGATTGTCCTGTCTGAAGATGAGTGCAAGGAAGCGATGTCACTGATGAAACATTCGGCTGACGTGGACATGGTCATCAAAGAGATGAAGCTGACATTTGCTCATCGGCATAACATGGTCCTGGACCCACAGCAGTCAAGCAACATTCTATCTTATTTTCCTCGTTTTAAAGACATCAAAGGCTTGGTAATTATCTCATCAACATTTTCTGTATTAATGTTGTACAACTATTGCACATTTTAACTGTCGTTTACTGTGTAATTTTAAAATTGGTACCTAACTTCCCACTACAGGTTGAACAGGATTTTGTTCTATTGTTTGGAGAGGATGTATCGGGCAAGTTTCTGGAGAAGTAGCCAATCACATTCAAAAAGAAGATCATCCAACAATGCAGAAAGCTTCCCTCCATCACTGAGCTTGAGAAACTCCTGATGGCAGCTGACCCTCCTGAGGATGGGGCTGAAGTGAATGTTGACTTTGGTAAGATGTTTGTAAGGATACATTCATTTAAATGAGGAAGCATGTTCAAAATGCAGACTTACAACCATAATTAGAACAAAATTCCAAAGTCTTTGGCCTCACCAAGAAGATATTTTTTGAAAAAAAGGGCTTCTTCAGGTGTTTTTAAAGTGACATATTTTATTTATATATATATATATATATATATATATATATATAGTAATGAAAATGCCACTGACCTTGCAGTGTATTAAATTAAATTGTTGGTCCACATTTGAAGTAGGCTATCAAACTTGTTCTGTTTCAGGTTGGGACAATGACCTCTCATCGATTTTGCTGCTCTTACACTTGATCCCACCGACTGCTCTAGGTCGGAAGAGGCCAGGAAAAGTTTCTGCATCCCGGGATGAGAAGCATCTTGTGGTCTTCAAGAAGGTTTGTATTGTTCTCTAATAAAGGATTTTTAGTTTACAATAATTTATGTAATCATTTCTACAATATAACCACAACCATGTTGATTTGTTTTTATTCTTCTCTCCATAGACTGGAACAAGCATCCAAGAACATCTTGACAACATTACTACCAGCACTCAACCCTATCTCCTGGCTGTTGGAGTTCATAATTCTCGACAAGAATGCCATACCTTGCAGGTCACACTCCTCTCTTGGTGCTTTTGATGAACTGTTTAAAGCACACTTTGTGTTTGCAACATCATACCACACCATGCTCCACAACATGTACACGATCATCCAGACTACTTTGTACAACATTGATGTTGGGAAGGTCAAAGAGAGTCCTTGTGTTGCTGAAATTAGGACAAGGTTGCTTCTGTAGTGTTTGACTTTTGTCTTCCACCATTAAGTGTTTTGTTTGTCAGGCTGAGTTCCCGAGTTCAAACATGCTTGTTCGACATTTACGTTTAGTTCACGGTTACCTGCCTGGAAAAAATATTAACCTTAAATGCGTTCAAACTGGATGTGGTGGTGTGTTTGGTACTTTCTCTGGTTTTAGGAAGCATTTGAAAACAAAACACTCAGTGTACTGAACTACAGATTGGCACCTATGTTCACTTAAACAGGACAGAAGAGACAGTGTCAGTTAATGTAGATGAGTCAGCCACAACATCTGAACAGTCGAGACAAGCTAATAGGAGCAGTCTTGATATGTGTACCACTGCTGTTGCACAATTTAAGGTAGCTGGATTAAGTCAGTCTACTATGAATGGTTTTGTCTCATCCATGGAGGAAGTGTACAGAGTACCGCTGTGACTTTCATTGTCTGTTCAGATGTGGCATTTGACATGCCTGTGTTTTGTAAGATAAAAAATATTATTGTCAAAGCTGATGATGTATTGCTCTGTGGGAAACTGATGGAAACTGTGTTTTGAGGAGCATTACCATGCCTATAAGGTCAGGTTGCATCCAGACAAAGTTGTTAAGGTTTTGGACATAAAGAAACTGCCTTACTCCAAACCAATTGATGTTCAAATGGCATATGGAACATCATGTTCCACATTGTATGTTGTCCCATATTGCCATTTCATGCAGACCTAAGGTCACCCTTTCTGTATTCTCTCCCTAAAGTTGATTGTTCTGCCTGACAAAGAAATAAAGGTAATTAAACGTATGATATTGTATTACTGTGTTTTGCACTCACTCTTGCTATTTACAAGACAAAGTTGTTGAGACTTAATTTGACACTGCACAAGAGTAAATCAAGTAGAACGAGCACCTTTTTTTTTTTTCAGAAATAGTGAGGTTTTATAAACACTGCAATGTTAAAGCATTTTTACTATTTACTAAATATTTTTTTCTTCACTGCAAGGGAGTGAATAATCAACATATTATGAAACCTTATCAGAGTTATTTGAACACCAAAGCAGTGTTAATGAGCAAATACATTTAACTTGGTGTACATTTATCACCACAGAAGAGTAATTTATCAACACTACTCAAGAGTAATATTTACACTAATCAGAGTTAAAAAAATAAGTTGAACAACACTCTACAGTGTAACAATTTTTGACTCTATTTAGTGTTCATTTAACACTATGGAAAGAGTAAATTTAACACCAGACAACACTCTACAGTGTTACAATTTTTGACTCTATGTAGTGTTCATTTAACTCTATAAATGTAACACTATGGAAAGAGTAAATTTAACACCAGACAACACTCTACAGTGTTACAATTTTCAACTCTATTTAGTGTTCATTTAACTCTATAAATTTAACACTATGGAAAGAGTAAATTTAACACCAGCTCAGGTTAGGACCATATAGACTCGGGAATAGTGTTAAATTTAACTCTTTAAGTGTTGATTTGACACAATGGAATTTACTGTGTACGGACTGTATCCCTTGCAGACTGTATTGATATATATATATATAATGTAGGAACCAGAATATTAATAACAGAAAGAAACAACCCTTTTGTGTGAATGAGTGTCAATTTTTTGGGTTGGTGCACTAATTGTAAATGTATCTTGTTTTTTTTGTTGATTTAATTAAAAACAACAAAAACCGATACCGATAATAAAAAAAACGATACCGATAATTTCCGATATTACATTTTAACGCATTTATCGGCCGATAATATCAGCAGGCCGATATTATCGGACATCTCTAGTTATGGTATTGCTGTGTATTGTTTTGTTGGATTGATTAATTTAAAAAAAGAAAAAATTAAATAAATAAAAGAAAAAGAAAATCGATTTTTTTGAAAATGAGAATCGATTCTGAATCGCACAACGGGAGAATCGCGATTCGTATTTGAATCGATTTTTTCCCAAACCCCAAGTAGTCACACTGTCATGTTATGAAATGTTAATTCATTTTTTGTACATGAATTACTATAAAACAACTATATATTCAGCTTGTCCATCAATAGCAAAACCATTGTGTGAGCAGTTGTGTTGTTTTGTCTCTGCACTTACACATTTTAATTGTATAAAAGTGCCATCCTGTTCTTGGCATAAGATTTCATCTTTGACACCTACCGTATTTTCCGCACTATAAGGCGCACCTAAAAACCACAATTTTTCTCAAAAGCTGACAGTGCGCCTTATAACCCGGTGCGCTTTATTACGATTCATTTTCATAAAGTTTCGGTCTCGCAACTTCGGTAAACAGCCGCCATCTTTTTTCCCGGTAGAACAGGAAGCGCTTCTTCTTCTACGCAAGCAACCGCCAAGGAAAGCACCCGCCCCCATAGAACAGGAAGCGCTTCACCCGCCCCCGGAAGAAGAAGAAAAAACGCGCGGATATCACCGTACGTTTCATTTCCTGTTTACATCTGTAAAGACCACAAAATGGCTCCTACTACGCGACAAGGATCCGGTTCATAAAAAGACGCAATCTCTCCATCCGCACACGGATTACTACCGTATTTCACAGCAACTGATATTCCTGTGAACCGCACTGTGGAACGGGAGCACGTACGGTGAATATTCGCACCACAGGGAATGAGAAGTCATCCTTCACTGTGGTTCTAGCTTGCCATGCTAACTTCCACCCATGGTGATATTCAAAAGGAAGACCTTGCCAAAAGAGACCTTTCCAGCCGGCGTCATCATAAAAGCTAACTCGAAGGGATGGATGGATGAAGAAAAGATGAGCGAGTGGTTAAGGGAAGTTTACGCGAAGAGGCCGGGTGGCTTTTTTCACACAGCTCCGAAGGCGAACACACCTTCACTAAGACGGGCAGATAGCGCCGGTCGACATACGCCAACATCTGCCAGTGGATCGTAAATGCCTGGGCAGATAGTTTCGGTCACAACTGTGGTCCGAGCTTTCCGGAAGGCAGGATTCACAGAACTGCTGCACAACAACAGCGACACTGAATCCGATGACTTCGACGAGGCGGAGCCGGCCATTTTTGGATCCCACGCTTGCGCAACTTTTCAATTCGGACACCGAAGACGAAGAATTCGAAGGATTTACGAATGAAGAATAACTTCAGAAGGTGAGCGCTATGTTTATTTTGTGTGTTGTGACATTAACGTTCGAGCAACATTATGTTGCTATTTATTGCTCTACACCATTTTGAATTTTACTATGTTTGTGATTGCACATTTGCGTACATTTTGGGACAGAGTTGTTAGAACGCTGGTTTTCAATATATTATTAAAGTTTGACTGAACTATCTGACTGTTTTTTTGACATTCACTTTAGCGCAGCGTTTTTTTGACATTCACTTTAGCGCAGCGTAGGCGCGGCTTATAGTCCGGGGCGGCTTATTGGTGGACAAAATTATGAAATATGTAATTCATAGAAGGTGCGGCTAATAATCCGGTGCGCCTTATAGTGCGGAAAATACGGTACTTGCAGAATATGAAACGCAATCAGGCTGACATGAATCATCAATAATGATTAAAGGCTCCACAAAATGCGGACTTTGTTCTTCCACATGCAACGCTCTCTTGACGTCTGGCTCAAAGGTCAGGTCAGGCAGTTTGATTAGTGTTTCCCCTCGGCCTCGCTCACTCGGTTTATTTGTGCGGGACCGTCTGTGTTGCAGAATGACCCGCTGGGAAGGGATCGCTCCCCTCCTGCTTCTGCTCCTACAAAGCGTTGCCGCTCAAGAAACGGACCAAAGCGCGGCACCACCTCCACCTTCGGCATCCAACGGCACGGAGGAAGAGAGCGAAGAATGGGGCCTGAACTCCCTGAGAGGAAGCTTCGAGGCAGTCAGTGGCTACTTTGACTCAATGCTGGAGTTCATGGGTGGACGGGACGGACTCTGCCAATATCGCTGTCGATACGGTAATGCAGATTTAGCAAAATATCGTCTGAACGCATACTGGGGGTTTGGGTTTCCTCTGTCTTATGGAGGAAAGGAAGGATAAAGGACAATATGCAGATTAATTTCACAAAGAAATCACACCAATGTTATGTTTTTATGCCAAAACTTGAAGACTTATACCAACACTTCATTGAGACTGATACTGTTTTGTAAATTCCTTAGTATTTATCAATGTCGTTATCATCTGGACTGTGGCCTCAAGCCTGATAGGAACAGGCGATGATAGAAAAACGTGGAAAGTTTTTAATGTGTCAGCATAATAATTTTCAACGCATACAAATTTTCAAACAACACTGCAAAAACTGAAATCTAAGTAAAATTAAATATCTCAAATAAGGGTGATATTTGCTTATTTTCTGTCTGATAAGATAATTCTTCTCACTAAGCAGATTTTATGTTATAGTGTTTTACTTGTTTTAAGGGTTTTTGGTCCTAAATTATCGCAGTAAGATATTACAGCGTGTTGCTGAAATGTTATGACCTATATTGAGTAAAACATGCCTGAAACTAGAATATCAACTGTTGCAAAGCTGTGTCATCAACACTCACAAGTATAAAACTACTTTTTTAAAGTAATATTTTTTTATTTCAAGCATGAAATAAAAAATCATGACTCATAGTTAAAACAGATGACAGCCAAATGGACTTTGCTGTTTTATTTTCAATGAAATAATAGAAAATACGTACTATTGGTACAGTACAGTAAACTGACAGTTAATATTTAAACATTTAACATGTGACATTTCTAACAGAATTACAATTGAAAACAATTTGGCTGGGGGAAGGGCTTTGTATATGCGCACTAATTGACTGAAAGAGCACGCACTTGGCACGATGACGTCATGTTGTCGATGGAAAAATGCATTTTTAGACAATATGATTTGCCTGAGCGGCGAGGAGACCCCGAGAGTAACAAGCGGTTGCCTTGTTGCCTTTCCATTAAGAACAATAAATTAGTTTTTAGTATAAGTGTGCTGGTTTCAAGAAATGTAATGCCGAGCGCATATCATTATGTCAAGATAATGGCACGAGCATTTACTTCATTTAAGAATATTTTTCAACATATTGAGCAAAAAGGTCTCTTTTTTTTTCTACCAAGAAAAGTGCACTTGTTATTAGTGAGAATATACATATTTTAAGGTATTTTTGGGTTCATTGAGGTTAGCTAATTTTACTTGTTTTGGAAAGTCTTGACAAGCCAAATTTTCTTGTTCTATTGGCAGATCACTTTGCTTAGTTCAAGTAAAAAAAAACTAATTTTTTGATTTTTTTCCCCTTGTTTTTGAACACTGCCTTTTTGCAGTGCATTTTGTTGCTGTTTTAAAGTGAGTCCAAGATCTCAGGATTTCAAAAGAGCAACATGAGTGCAAAAAACCTAAGATTATTATAGTACATGTACAGTAGAGGCCAAAAGTTTGGACACACCTTCTCCTCATTCAATGCGTTTTCTTTATTTTCATGACTATTTACATTGTAGATTGTCACTGAAGGCATCAAAACTATGAATGAACACATGTGGAGTTATGTACTTAACAAAAAAAAAAGGGGAAATAACTGACGACATGTGTTATATTCTAGTTTCTTCAAAATAGCCACCCTTTGCTCTGATTACTATACAATTGAATTAAGTAACTCATATCATGTTCTACATACAGTGAATGTCTACATTCATCTTGGAGGAAGCAAACCACCAAGTTTGAGTAAATTTATTTCAGTTTGAGCACATGATAAGGCCCCTTAGTTTGATATTCGCAGTTGGATTGGATCACTACTCGTAGGAAAGACGCCCTGATTGGGACTTTGGAATGCAAAAGTGATAACTATATCCTTGAGAGGAGATGAACTGTCTAGCTCAACGCTAACATTTAAGTTATGACTTAAAGCAGTTGTTTTCCAGACACTTACACAGTAGCATCTCCTTTTATAGTCAGGATGTGCTCTCCTGACTTAGCACACACAGAGACACGAGGTAGGAATACAAAACTGGTGGTTTGGCTTCTCCATTTGAGGAGTCCTTCATTTTTTTGACCTAGGTTCCTCTGGGTACGGCAGACGCTCGCTTGTAATAAGGCAACTTTTGGTTCAGTAAAGCGTCTCCAACGTCTCTTTTGATCCAGCCGCACTGCCGTGTCACCCTTCTGTCCGGACGAGGATGACAAAACCAGAAATACACTTCACTATTTTGCACACTCTTGGCATTCTCTCAATGAGCTTCAAGACATAGTCACCTGAAAGGGTTTTCACTTCACAGGTGTCATAGTTTTGATGCCTTCAGTGACAATCTACAATGTAAATAGTCATGAAAATAAAGAAAACACATTGAAATGAGGTGTGTCCAAACTTTTGGCATATACTATATATACATATATGTACAGTATATATATATATATATATATATATATATATATATATATATATATATATATAGTCAAGGTTTCTGTGGTTTATCCGTTATAGTGCTCAATACCGGGGTAGAGCGGAATGTATGTGAAAAACCGCAAGAGGCTATATCAGGGGATTTTATAAAATCCCCTGACGAGCAGGGAAACCTGTGAAACAGGCTTGTAGGGATGATATAGCCTCTTGTGTTTTTTACCGACCTAACATACTGTATATATATATATATATATATATACATATATCAGTGACGTGCGGTGAGGTTCTTGACTGGTGAGGCACTGACTTCATCACAGTCAGATTTACAAAACATATGAACCCTAAAGAGTATCTTATTCACCATTTGATTGGCAGCAGTTAACGGGTTATGTTTAAAATCTCATACCAGCATTCTTCCCTGCTTGGCACTCAGCCTCTAACAGCAACCAAAAATGATTCCCGGGCACGGCGCCGCTGCTGCCCACTGCTCCCCTCACCTCCCAGGGGGTGATCAAGGGGATAGGTCAAATGCAGAGGACAAATTTCATCACACCTAGTGTGTGTGTGACAATCATTGGTACTTTAACTTAACTTTAACTTTACACATACTAACTGTAGCACACAAAAAAAGCACATTTAATAAAAATAAACTTTATTATGGTCTTACCTTTACTTATAAATGAAGTCCATGCGCCGCTCCTTTTGAACAAAAGCATCGATAACTTGTTTATAGAAGTCTTCCTTATCTTTCTTCAGTTTTAAAAGTCTCTCTGTCTCGATGGAGATCTTCCTTTAAGTATTACCTCCTGCTTCGATTGAAAGTCCAGTTTAGAAAACGGTTTTATTTTAGATATGTAATCCTCCATGTTAATAGTCCAGGCAAGAGGAAAAAATAAACGATCGCTGCTAACTGTTGCTGCTTGTTGTCACTTCTTTTGCAGCCGAGTAGTCGCAAGAATGATCTCTGGGATCACTAGCGCCCTCTACCACCAGGAGGCGCGATTACTGCGAGCCTCACACAGTGCGTCTTCGCAGCCGTTTTATGATTGCTCAGCACAAGAAATACGTTACACACATACAGTTGTTGACAAAATACACTGTACATTATATACCTCAGCTAACTAAACTATGGAAATGTATAATATAATTCATATAGCAATACGGTCTCACTGCACAGCAGGCCAGCAGTTAGCCGAGTCATTGCGCAATCCATGGTGAGGCTCAACTGGCTGCTGACTCACCGCACCGTCTCTTCTCAGTATTTGAACAGCAAATGTGAAAATTCAGCGATTTTGAATAAAAATAATCTAAAACTGGTGAAGTTAAATGGAAAATAACTTTATAGTATAATCACTGGATACATAAAACAATTTAATTATTTTTTTTCTTTTTGAATTTGTTTTCTTTCCATGATGGCACGTGAGGCTCCGCCTCACCTGCCTCCCCTGACTGCACGTTACTGAGATATATATATATATATATATATATATATATATATATATATATATATATATATATATATATATATATATATATATATATATACACACATTATACTCCAGTTAGTAACATTGAGACACAGACAAAACAAAATTACCTTTTCATTCTGACATTTCAGCCATTTGTTTTTGATTCTGCAACGTTCAAATGACTGAAGCATTTTCGTTTAGCATCTGTGTTTGAACACTGCTGGGCGTTTGCCTCTTTCGGTAGCCGTAGACCAGGGGTCTTTAATGTTTTCAAGGCCAAGGACCCCCAAACGTAAATGTCCAGAATAAAATTGTCCTACACAATAGTTTTCAATTTAAATGGTTCTAAAGGTACCTTGTTATTGTGCGAAATAAACTTAAACTCAACTCAATAGTAAAATTATTTAATAATGCAGTACTTAGCTGCTAATTGCTTGCTATCCAAAATGCTAACATAAATATAGTAGTTTAATCATTTGTTATTTAGGGTGCAGGCAATGCCACTGCCTTTTATAAACCACGCCACAGTGTGTTGCATCAGTGTTAATATGTATTTAAAGACATTTAAATTTGTGGAATGAAACATTTTATGTAAAAAAAAAAGTCTAATTGACCAAAAATTTCACTAAATCTTCATACAACAATGTGTGCAGGTAACGCTCCTCTGCCACGCCCTGGGTACCAAATGCCAGAACCTGATGGGTGCAGCTCCTACTTCTTTGGTCTTCCTGTTCCAGAAGGGGTATGTACTTCACTCCATTTAAGACAATTGTAGGTGTGCATTTAACATATTTTTCAAGGGGTACAATATGATGAATTTAAAGCACAGCCTTGGCACTTTTGGGCTTATGTCTTTACAGTCCTTTGGACAACCAACTTGACAAAAACAAAAGTACAACCTATGATCAACTGTGCCGCCATGTGTGATCTTATATGTACTTTAACCCACGTTTTTTGATTAACATACAGTACAGGCCAAAAGTTTGGACACACCTTCTCATTCAATGCATTTTCTTCATTTTCATGACTATTTACATTGTAGATTGTCACTAAAGGCATCAAAACTATGAATGAACACGTGGAGTTATGTAGCCACCCTTTACTCGGATTACTGCTTTGCACACTCTTGGCATTCTCTTGATGAGCTTCAAGCACACCTGTGAAGTGAAAACCATTTCAGGTGACTACCTCTTTGAAGCTCATCGAGAGAATGCCAAGGGTGTGCAAAGCAGTAATCACAGCAAAGGGTGGCTACTTTGAAGAAACTAGAATACAAGTCATGTTTTCAGTTATTTCACCTGTTTTTGTTAAGTACATAACTCCACATGTGTTCATTCATAGTTTTGATGCCTTCAGTGACAATCTACAATGTAAATAGTCATGAAAATAAAGAAAACGCATTGAATGAGAAGGCGTGTCCAAACTTTTGGCCTGTACTGTATTTTAGATGCACTTCCAGTGTGCTTAATCAGATGATTACATAGGCACGTCACCGGTGACTTGAGTTGAATGTTGCAACGTTCCTCTATGTCCGCAACCTATCATTATTAATAATATATGTGACAACTTCGCTCATATTTCTGCAAATATTTTGTTATATATTTTAATGGGTGAGTCAACACTGAATAAATGACAGTTAGATGGAATGTAAAGAGTGTAAATATACGGTCCCCTCTAACAACACACAGCCAGTCATGTCTAAAACTGCTCCGGTACTCAAATCCCTGTACCACAATAAGGTAGTGATTTGCAAAGGGGGTTTTGTTTGGTATGGTTTGACTATAAATATAGTTTTCTTTCATATAGTCAGACTAGACAGTATGGTTCGTTTTTGTATAGTCAGACTGGCAATATGTATATCTACCAGAGGTGTGGACTCGAGTCACATGACTTGGACTCGAGTCAGACTCGAGTCATGAATTTGATGACTTTAGACTCGACTTGACAAAATGTAAAGAGACTTGCAACTCGACTTAGACTTTAACATCAATGACTTGTGACTTCACTTGGACTTGAGCCTTTTGACTTGACATGACTTGCCACTTTCCCCAAAATCCAAAGCTTAAAAAGTTATTTGGGAGCGCTCTGTATTTTTCATTTTCTTCGTCTGTCTATCAGCGTGTTGTTCCTGTCAGCTGGTGTGCTGTCAGCGTGTGTGCTGTCAGTACAACAGCCAATCAAATTAGATCTACGTTGTTTTCATCACACAGCATTCATCCAATCAAATTGCAGGAGAACCAATGAAGAAGAGTTGTCCAACAACGTGCCAGTGATAAACAATTATGCCAAAGTTGGTTTTGTTCGGGTATAAAAACAACGACTTGGTCAACAAAAAACGAATTGCCGTATGCAAATCACGCAGTTCGAATATTACAGACGGAGACGCAACAACTTCCAACTTCGTTCGACATTTGAAGTTGCACAAAGAAGGGTAAGTTTTGAATGTAAGATAACGTTTATTGGCTAAGTAACGTGACTTTTATTTTCTGTGTAGTTAAATCAGTGAGGCTGCAAACTCACTGCTAACGTTATAACCATAGACATCTTATAAGTAGACGCAGCATGGAGCGCTACTGCCTACTGGCGCAGACGAGGCGCGGGGCCGCCATCTTGGAGTGGTGATCCGCTCCACTCAGTGCAATTCATTTGGCAGGAACAATGAACTGTCAGCGCATTTCATTCATTTTACCTCACTGAATACCACTGATTTTCACCCCCTTTTTTGTCATACGTGTAGCTATGATAACAGACACATGTTTTGGCGTGTTTTATTATTCATAGTTTGCTTAACAGTAATAGAATATTCTTATACGCTATAAGTGACCAGACGTCCGAGATCAAAACTGGGAATATAATCCCAGAGAAGGGGGAAAAAAACGGTCAGCTATTTTTAAATTGAAGAAACAATATGATTAGGTTATATATGCATATGCGTGTATCCTACATAAACAATGTATGAATACATTAGATATCTATATATCTTAGGGACTGTATCTCTGTTGCTTCAGCAGCAGAGAGTTTATTCTGTCTTGACACTTTGTATTGATATTTTCTATTACATTCTTCCCTTAAATGATAATGTTTGCAGTGATTGTTTTATATGTATTATTTTATGTAAGTCGCTTTGGATAAAAGCGTCTGCCAAATACTTAAACATATATAAACACCTGAAAGTCTTCATATCAGCTAAAACCACCAATCTGTTTCACTGGATTCAGAATAAAACCAAATTCTGTTTTACCCAACAATGTTAGTATTTGAATATTGTTACTTGAAGACTTATTCCTGGTTACAATTATATTGTTAAGAAAGTATTGTCTTATACTTTGCCTAAAATGAGAATGCATCATAATCAGTGGCGGCTGGTGAATTTTGTTTTAAGTGGGGCTGAAAGTTTGTAAACCAAACCCCTGTAGGGGCGTCATCTTCCCCCAGAATATTTATTTGTGATTTTCACATACAAATATTGAAGATCTTTGATCCTTCTCAACTCTGTGGTAAGATTATTTTCATAAAATACAACCAATAGTACGTTAATGTTAAATCTTACTTGTGAAAAGTAATCCCCCGATTCCTATTTTCAACAGTCCGCTCATTTGAGCAGGAAAACGCTGAACACCAGCCCGGCATCTTTGTTTTCTACCTTTCAACTGTCAGTTTAGGCTGCTCGCCGGCTCCTCATCAGCACTTCAAGATGGCGGCCAAATTGCTCACTTCACAGCAACCAATGCTGCGTCTACTTATAAGATATCTATGGTTATAACGTCATTGCAAACACTGCAATATGTTGCGTCCACTGCAGTTTGCTACCTTATTCATACTTTTTGTCAAGTTATTTTTTTTTCAAGCAGGGTTGCATGAGGTACCTATACATAACGTTACGTTAGTCAATGTATCACACACAGTAACATTACGTTAGTCAATGTATCACACACAGTAAGGTAACGTTTGACGGCGGTCAGCAGCACCGCGTATTTTAGCCACCTACAAAAAGACAAACATAGTCAAATAAAGGTCAGTTAAAATGTATACTATATTAAGAATATGTGTACATATTGCATAGGGCCCTGACATCTAAAAAGTACAACTCTGTTCATTGTTATGTTCATGTATTTGTTATGTTTTTCATGTGTACGCACACATCAACACACATACAGTATGAGATGAGATCAATGAGATAAGGTAAGAACAGGATAGAAACTGCTGTGGAACTAGTTACAATGCAATATGCCATGGAAATACAATGTTAACACTTTTGTGCAAATAAGTACAGTTGCACTTGTTTTTTTCAAATGTGTTTATTCTGTAAAGGGATGAGTTACATGTTTAAAATGACTGGTTAATAGTGCTATTTTGAAGTGCAATGTCAGCACTATCTTTTTCCCTGCAATTTCAAATGCACTTGTTTTAATAAATAAATACAGCGTTTTAAAAGCATACACAATCTGTGTAAATATATTAGTCTGTGGTTAAACGACTTGAAAGGACTCAAAACTCAAAATGCAGGACTTGGGACTTGACTTGAGACTTTCCAGTCTTGACTTTGGACTTGACTCGGACTTGCCCTGTCTTGACTCGGGACTTGACTCGAGACTTGAGGGCAAAGACTTGAGACTTACTTGTGACTTGCAAAGCAATGACTTGGTCCCACCTCTGATATCTACACTGAATAGTTGGCATGTACGAAATGTTTTATTCTGCAAAATCTATGGCATGAACTTCCACAACAAAACCTACGGTCTACATTTACAAAACAAAACATACAATATAGTATGTTTCTTCTGGATATTACGGAGAAAAAAAGGTTTTGGTATGGAAAGTCATACCTTAGGTTCTGTTTTGTATAGTCAGACTATATAGAATGTAAGTTTTGTTCTGTATATTATAGTCAGACTATGTTTCGTTTTGTATAGTCAGACTATAGAATGTATGTTTTGTTTTGTATACTATGGTCAAGTTCAAGTTGCTTTATTATTGTCCATTCTTCACATGTACAAGGTATACAAGAATTTATATTATGTTTTCAGCACAGTCCCACTCAGAGCAGACATACATTAAAGGGAGACAAGACAGGACCGCTGACGGATCAGCCACTTACGGTGCCCCTTAAAAAGGTGGATATAGAATGAATGAATAGAATCAACAAAACTTGCAACAGAAGGGAGGAAGTTACAGAGGCCGGCTGCTGCTGTATAAGTGCTACTCAGCCGTCTATCACCCCTAAGGGGAATCAAGCGGTGGTGAAGGCGTGGGGTGGGGGTTGGGGAGTGCATAAGCCCATTGTCCAGGGTGGTGTTGTGTCTATAGGCCTGGAGCCGCTCTGCAGGCAGTGCAAGCAAAGTTCAACTCCCAGGTGTTGTTGAGGAGGGAGGGGGGTCAGAGCGTCCATCATTGAGGTGTCCTCAGGGGATGTTTTCAGAACAGCCTTCTTCTGTTTTGAGCAGTGTCAAGGCCATACGAGGGAGTCAAATCGTAGATTAGGTTTGTTGTTTTTCCAAGCGAGCAGACATTTCCATGGCTTGTCTGTTCTAATCGTTTGGTCATATCCAAATTTTGCATTTCCATAAGCCTCTCCATGATGTGATCCAATTTACGATTCAGTTTAGAAATCTCCAAGGTCTGTGAACCCACAGCTGGACCCGTGCCTTCCATTGCAACAAACAGCCTTTCGGCTCCTTGAGTGGCAGCCATCGTCTTCCGAATTTAACGATACACCAAGCCAATGCTCAGCCCAATCAGCAGATGCCCTGCGATCACGGTTCCAAATAGGTAGATGTCTTCCACGTCCTCGATGGAAAGCCCTGAGAGGCACATGATTCTCCATTTGTCCCAGGATTCTCTCACGTACCCCGCAGCAATTACTCTGTCAGGGCAGCCAGGCTCCCCAGAACCTCTTTTGCTCGTCAAAAAAGATTTTGTCAAGTCCAGAGAGGCCAGCTAATCAATTCCATTTCTGGTGTTTAGATTTTGGAGGACAGTGCAGAGAAAGAGGCTCTAAAAAGTATAGACAAGACAAGACAAAGAGAGCAAGCAGGGAGAGACAGAAGGGGGCGGGGGTGACCGCCTCGACCAAGTGCCAAGGCAGGAAATATAATAATAATGTAATATATATAATACAATGTATGTTTTGTATACTATGTATACTATAGCATGTATGTTTTGTATACTATAGCATGTATGTTTTGTATACTATAGTCAGACTATGTTTTGTATAGTCAGACTATATAGAATGTAAGTTTTGTTTTATATACTGTACTATAGTCAGACTATGTTTTGTACAGTCAGACTATATAGAATGTAAGTTTTGTTTCATATACTGTACTATAGTCAGACGATGTTTTGTACAGTCAGACCATAGAATGTATTTTTTGTTTTGTAAACTGTAGTCAGACTGTTCTGTTTTGTATAGTAAGACTATATGGAATACAGGTTCTGTTTTGTATACTATAGTCAGACTATATGGAATACAGGTTCTGTTTTGTATACTATAGTCAGACTATGTTTTGTTTTCTATAATCAAACTATAGAATGTATGTTTCGTATACTATAGTCAGACTATGTTTGGTTTTGTATAGTGTTCGACGAGGGACTCGAACAAACCTTGACTTTGTTCCACCTCACCACGTGTTCATTTGATCAGAAGAAGAATAAAACTGGTCACTTATTTCAACGTTAAATCAGTTACATTTATTTGCATCAACAAAAAGGTATATACTTACAAAGATGTATGGAAAATTGGCCACACACGTCACCTTGCTTGTTGGATCATGTGTAGGCGAGCGTGTCTTCTCTCAAAATCATCTCTTCTGGGCTAACACAGTAGCAACATTGCCTTCTTCATATAATTTCATTGTTAGCTACAGTATGAGCTTGATTTACTAAGATCCAAATACCACGCACTAAACAGTGTAAGCATTCTATAAAATAGCGTGTACTATTAGTGGGTGTGTTGCATGTAATTCACTAAGACCAGAGGTGGGTAGTAACGCGCTACATTTACTCCGTTACATCTACTTGAGTAACTTTTGGGATAAATTGTACTTCTAAGAGTAGTTTTAATGCAACATACTTTTACTTTTACTTGAGTATATTTATAGAGAAGAAACGCTACTTTTACTACGCTACTTTTATCTACATTCAGCTCGCTACTCGCTACTATTTTTTATCGATCTGTTAATGCACGCTTTGTTTGTTTTGGTCTGTCATAGTGCCTGCGTTTCAACAAATACAGTCACTGGTGACGTTCACTCCGTTCCACCAATCAGATGCAGTCACTGGTGACGTTGGACCAATCAAACAGAGCCAGGCGGTCACATGACCTGACTTAAACAAGTTGAAAAACTTATTCGGGTGTTACCATTTAGTGGTCAATTGTACGGAATATATACTGTACTGTGCAATCTACTAATAAAAGTTTCAATCAATCAATCAAAAGTGTGAAGGAAAAAAGACCCTTTTTTATTTCAATCGTACATCCTGTCAAGAGCCTAAAGACTGACTGCACAGTTCCTGTCTTCACAATAAAAGTGCCGCTCCATCGCGCCTGCGCTTTCAAAACAAGAGTCTCCGAAAGCCAGCGCAAACAAGCTAGCAAGCTACGGAGTTTGCCGCCAATGTATTTCTTGTAAAGTGTATAAAAACGAATATGGAAGCTGGACAAATAAGGTGCCAAAAACCAACCACTTTCATGTGGTATTAGACAGAAAGGAGGAACTTTTTTTCTCCTCCATTTGAAAACGTGGACGCTATCAGCACTACTGTCTGATTACAATCAATGCAAGTCATCAGAATCAGGTAATACACCAACTTATATTCTTGTCTTCATGAAAGAAAGGAATCTATATGTGTTAAACATGCATGTATATTCATTAAAACACCTTTAACATGTAAACAAAAACGGCAAAATAAATAAATATAAATTATATACTGTATATATATATGTGTGTGTATATATATGTATATGTATATGTATATATATATGTATATACACATATATATATATATATATATATATATGATATGTGTGTGTATGTTACTCATCAGTTACTCAGTACTTGAGTAGTTTTTTCACAACATACTTTTTACTTTTACTCAAGTAAATATTTGGGTGACTACTCCTTACTTTTACTTGAGTAATAAATCTCTAAAGTAACAGTACTCTTACTTGAGTACAATTTCTGGCTACTCTACCCACCTCTGACTAAGACCGTGTGTACAACTGAAAAGTAGTGCGGACCACCTTATTTAAATGAGGATTTTGCATGCATTCTACGGGGAATCACCATGGAGACACTCATTTACTGCGCATCCACATTATCATGCTGTGGCGTTTTGCTATGTTTTTAAACGACATCTACCACTTTTTATGGGCATTTTAGAAGCAGTCGTTCCAGTGCATCTTCATTGACACCATTTTATTTAATTTTTTTTACCACTGAAGGTGCATGGAAGGGAGCTTACACTTACTTTGCGCAATTCGCAAAAATACATAC
Source organism: Nerophis lumbriciformis (assembly GCF_033978685.3). Lineage (NCBI taxonomy): Eukaryota > Metazoa > Chordata > Actinopteri > Syngnathiformes > Syngnathidae > Nerophis > Nerophis lumbriciformis. The sequence continues at coordinate 38,421,255 of NC_084563.2, forward strand.
TTCAATATAGAGATGTCCGATAATATCGGACTGCCGATATTATCGGTCGATAAATGCTTTAAAATGTAATATCGGAAATTATCGGTATCGCTTTCAAAAAGTCATTTTTTTTTTTTTTTTGTCCTGTCCAGCTTCTCAGGCATATCATATCGTTGATGTAGATGCCCATATCGGCTGTTCAGATTGAGCCCAGTTTATAATTTCCTGTTACACAGTATGCCAGGCAGTCTTGCACTAAAGGAGTACTGTGTTATTGTTCACTTTATTACTCTAGTATACTCTGGACTGAAGCTGTGTGCTTCATTGTTTTTGTAGCTGTTGTTTTGAGGCATGTTTAAAAAAAATAATGCACTTTGTGAAAGTCAAAGTATAGTATTTCCCATAGTTGTAGTGGGTATCAGGATTATCTCAGGGAGAGCATGTCCCAAATTCCAAGCTGCTGTTTTGAGGCATGTTAAAAAAAATAATGCACTTTGTGACTTCAATAATAAATATGGCAGTGCCATGATGGCATTTTTTTTCCCATAACTTGAGTTGATTTATTTTTGGAAAACCTTGTTACATTGTTTAATGCATCCAGCGGGGCATCACAACAAAATTAGGCACAATAATGTGTTAATTCCACGACTGTATATATCGGTATCGGTTGATATCGGAATCGGTAATTAAGAGTTGGACAATATCGGATATCGGCAAAAAAGCCATTATCGGACATCTGTACGTCAATACGTTTTTTCCATATAAAAAAATAATTGAATGATATATATTCTATGCGGGGAAAAATGTACATCATTAAAAAAAGAAAAGTAAAGGACACCAAAACATATAAATTGAATTTGTTTTAATCAGCCCCTTAAGTCCTCGAACAGCTATAAAATTATGTTGCTGAACAGACGATATGTGTAATAATTTATTTTAAGTACAACAATAGTCAGTATTTACATAAATGAAAAGTACAGTAGTCTTATAATCAATACAAAAACGTTCTTCTCAAACTAGTTTATCATCAGCTCAGCTGCATCGTGCCTCAAAGTTTCTGCATTCTACACTCATTCTCATAGACAAAGAAACTTAACAGCACCGCCTACACTCTAGACATACTAATGTTTTTATCCAAGTTGTGTTTTACTGTACCAACCAGGAGTCATTAATTCCCCCTGTTCTTTTAAATTCTATTAAAGGCCTACTGAAATGCGATTTTCTTATTGAAACGGGGATAGCAGGTCCATTCTATGTGTCATACTTGATCATTTCGCGATATTGCCATATTTTTGCTGAAAGGATTTAGTAGAGAACATCGATGATAAAGTTCGCAACTTTTGGTCGCTGATAAAAAAGCCTTGCCTTTACCGGAAGTAGCAGACGAGTAGCGTGACGGTTGTGGAGCTCCTCAGATCCACCAGCAGCGAGAGCGATTCGGACCGAGAAAGCGACGATTCCCCCATTAATTTGAGCGAGGATGAAAGATTTGTGGATGAGGAAAGTGAGAGTAAAGGACTAGAGGGCAGTGGGAGCGATTCAGATAGGGAAGATGCTGTGAGAGGCAGGTGGGACCTGATATTCAGCTGGGAATGACTAAAACAGTAAATAAACACAAGACATATATATACTCTATTAGCCACAACACAACCAGGCTTATATTTAATATGCCACAAATGAATCCCGCATAACAAACACCTCCCCCCTCCCGTCCATATAACCCGCCAATACAACTCAAACACCTGCACAACACACTCAATCCCACAGCCCAAAGTACCGTTCACCTCCCCAAAGTTCATACAGAATATATATTTCCCCAAAGTCCCCAAAGTTACGTACGTGACATGCACATAGCGGCATGCACGTACGGGCAAGCTATCAAATGTTTGGAAGCCGCAGCTGCATGCGTACTCACGGTACCGTGTCTGCGTATCCAACTCAAAGTCCTCCTGGTAAGAGTCTCTGTTGTCCCAGTTCTCCACAGGCCAATGGTAAAGCTTGGCTGTCATCTTTCGGGAATGTAAACAATGAAACACCGGCTGTGTTTGTGTTGCTGCAGCCGCCCGCAATACACCGCTTCCCACCTACAGCTTTCTTCTTTGCTGTCTCCATTGTTCATTGAACAAATTGCAAACGATTCACCAACACAGATGTCCAGAATACGGTGGAATTTTGCGATGAAAACAGACAACTTAATAGCTGGCCACCATGCTGTCCCAAAATGTCCTCTACAATCCGTGACGTCACGTGCAGACGTCATCATACCGAGACGTTTTTAGCAGGATATTCCGCGCGAAATTTAAAACTGCACTTTAGTAAGCTAACCCGGCCGTATTGGCATGTGTTGCAATGTTAAGATTTCATCATTGATGTATAAACTATCAGAATGCGTGGTCGGTAGTAGTGGGTTTCAGTAGGCCTTTAATGAATACACATCAAAATACTATAATTTATGTCACCACATGACCACGGCTGAAGAAATACTATACAGAAACACACTTGTGCACTACTGGACATTGACCCCCTTAACAGTGTACAAAACAGGCTATATTTCGGCACATTTAAAAATCAATATACCCACTTCAGCATTTAAAACATTATGTGGTACTGTCAAAATTAAAATAATTGTAAAGAATATATTAAATGTGGAAAAATAGATAAATAAAATATTTGAACTTTTTCTTTGTGAGTTAAAAAAGTGAGAATCGATAATTTCTCTGTTGGCCAGGTATGGCTCCGGTGCCCCTTCCTGCTTTTTCGCAAATTACAACCTGTGATTGGATTCTCACTTGGGAGTGACAAGTGATAATCCAATCACAGTCACATTTAGCGTAAGGCAATTTAAATGGGCTACTGTCAAGAACTCGTGATCTGATTGGCTATCGCAACTGTCTATCCGGCAGAATTCATATGGCGCTGGCAACAAGCTGGCTGAATTCTGATTGGATGAAAGCTCTAACATAAAAACAAGCAACACTGGAGCCTAATAAGACATGAAGAGAATATGATGTAAACATTATGGGAAGTAGATCATGATCATGATTTATGTTAGGCCAGCAGAGAAGGCCTTGCTGGCCCTAACGGCACACCACTGATAGAATATAGGTTTTGTATCGTATAGTTTAACAACAAGTTTTAACAGCCTTTTTCTTTACTTTGTAATTGAAATGATCAATATCATGCAAAATGTACTTTGTGGCATCAACAATTTATTAGAAACATATTTTATGTGTACCATTGCCACTGTTTGTTGTACTTCAGATGGACATGGGCATCCCCGCCATGACCAAGTGTTGCAACCAGCTGGATATGTGTTACGAGACCTGCGGTTCTAACAAGTACCGCTGTGACTCCAAGTTCCGCTGGTGCCTCCACAGCATCTGCTCCGACCTCAAGAAAAGCCTTGGCTTTGTGTCTAAAGTTGAAGGTTGGTAACTCAGTCCTATTATTACTTTGTATTATACAAAGTATATGAGTTGGGAAATTGTGTTAGATGTAAATATGAACGGAATACAATGATTTGCAAATTACTTTCAACCCATATTCAGTTGAATATGCTACAAAGACAACATATTTGATGTTCAAACTGATAAACTTTTTTTTTTTTTTTGCAAATAATCATTAACTTTAGAATTTGATGCCAGCAACACGTGACAAAGAAGTTGGGAAAGGTGGCAATAAATACTGATAAAGTTGAGGAATGCTCATCACTTATTTGGAACATCCCACAGGTGAACAGGCAAATTGGGAACAGGTGGGTGCCATGATTGGGTATAAAAGTAGATTCCATGAAATGCTCAGTCATTCACAAACAAGGATGAGGCGAGGGTCACCACTTTGTCAACAAATGCGTTTTCACAAATTGTTGAACAGTTTGAGAAAAACCTTTCTCAACCAGCTATTGCAAGGAATTTAGGGATTTCACCATCTGCGGTCCGTAATATCATCAAAGGGTTCAGAGAATCTGGAGAAATCACTGCACGTAAGCAGCTAAGCCCGTGACCTTCGATCCCTCAGGCTGTACTGCATCAACAAGCGACATCAGTGTGTAAATGATATCATCACATGGGCTCAGGAACACTTCAGAAACCCACTGTCAGTAACTACAGTTGGTCGCTACATCTGTAAGTGCAAGATAAACTCTCCTATGCAAGGTGAAAACCGTTTATCAACAACACCCAGAAACGCTGTCGGCTTCGCTGGGCCTGAGCTCATCTAAGATGGACTGATACAAAGTGGAAAAGTGTTCTGTGGTCTGACGAGTCCACATTTCAAATTGTTTTTGGAAACTGTGGACGTAGTGTCCTCCGGACCAAAGAGGAGAAGAACCATCCGGATTGTTATAGGCGCAAAGTTGAAAAGCCAGCATCTGTGATGGTATGGGGGTGTATTAGTGCCCAAGACATGGGTAACTTACACATCTGTGAAGGCGCCATTAATGTTGAAAGATACATACAGGTTTTGGAGCAACATATGTTGCCATCCAAGCAACGTTACCATGGACGCCCCTGCTTATTTCAGCAAGACAATGCCAAGCCACGTGTTACATCAACGTGGCTCCATAGTAAAAGAGTGCGGGTACTAGACTGGCCTGCCTGTAGTCCAGACCTGTCTCCCATTGAAAATGTGTGACGCATTATGAAGCCTAAAATACCACAACGGAGACCCCCGGACTGTTGAACAACTTAAGCTGTACATCAAGCAAAAATGGGAAAGAATTCCACCAGAGAAGCTTAAAAAATGTGTCTCCTCAGTTCCCAAACATTTACTGAGTGTTGTTAAAAGGAAATGCCATGTAACACAGTGGTGAACATGCCCTTTCCCAACTACTTTGGCACGTGTTGCAGCCATGAAATTCTAAGTTGATTATTATTTGCAAAAAAAAATTAAGTTTATGAGTTTGAACATCAAATATCTTGTCTTTGTAGTGCATTCAATTGAATATGGGTTGAAAGGGATTTGCAAATCATTGTATTCCGTTTATATTTACATCTAACTCAATTTCCCAACTCATATGGAAACGGGGTTTGTAATTGAGGATAAAATGTAATGTTCTCTCAACAGCATGTGAGACGGTGGCAGACACTTTGTTCAACACAGTGTGGACTCTGGGCTGCAGACCCTACATGAACAGCCAGCGAGCGTCATGCTTCTGCCAAGGAGAAGAGAGAGATGAACTCTAGACTAAACTCAAACCATATTTTTATTTATGACAATTATAATTCACAGAAACATCTCATCTTTATGGCAACATTGTTTTACCTGAGTGACAGTTGTTTTTTTTGCTATTCACAACACAATGCATTTATCTTAGTAGCCTCTTAATTATTTTGACAAATGATTATGCATTTTCTTTGTCTCGATTGTACAGTATGAAATATTAAAATAAAAAATAAAAACATAACACTACCCTCATTTTTAAAACACCTCCTTTTGGCCTACATTAGGGGTATCTCATTATTTTGACATGGGCGCCCTACTTTTCCGCGACGGAGGGGCCCTAAGCCCACTCAAATATTAACACGGAATAAGGCATTTTACTCTTGAAGTTAATTGTATTCTGTAGAAGTCGCTGTCTTGCGGTTCCACAGAAATGCACGCCAAGTCTCCAAGCGTACAGAGTTGACAACAGGTTTCATGTTTTTTAACACAACCATCAAATAATATGCTTTCTTTCAGGACTTTCCAGTCTCTCTCCAAACTTCCTCCTCCTGCACCCGGCCGCTCACTGTTAAAGACAACAGGTGATTAGATTAACACGTACCACCTGTGAAATCTAATCACCTGCCAGCTGTGTCTCGCTGTCAGCACATGCCCCGCCCCTGCCCGATGGCGCTCGTCCTCAGCACCACGGACAGCGGCGGTGACTTTTACTCCTACAGGCGGCGCTGGCTACATCTCCCCCCACATATTCAATAACTCGAAAATTCACGCGGAAATTTGGATCGGCCTGCTATCTGTGCCCTGGACCTCTGGCCGGGGGTCGCCGGAAGCCGCCGTACTTTTAAGATCAATCAATCAATGTTTATTTATATAGCCCTAAATCACAAAAGTCTCAAAGGGCTGAAGATGGTGCCGAGTGTCTGAATCCGTCAATTTTAGGTGTAACTGTACAAAATGAGCTACAGAGCGAGCCTAAAACGTTAGCATGCTTACATAAAATTTCTAACATTTAGCATGTGTGCTAAGGACGGCATGCTAACAGTTAGCATGTCTCACATTTCAAGTAACGCGGCGGTAAAGTTTATGGCTGCGGAAATAGAGAAAACAAGTGTAAAATTAGATGAAAAAGTTAGCATGCTAACGTTAGCACACTAACAGTTAACAGCTGTCACATACGGTTGCAAAATTAGCTCAAAAAGCTAGCACTTTAATGTTAGCATGTTTACTCTTGAGGTTAATTGTATTCAATATTTACAGTACCGTATTTTTCGGAGTATAAGTCGCTCCGGAGTATAAGTCGCACCGGCCGAAAATGCATAATAAAGGAGGAAAAAAACATATATAAGTCGCACTGGAGTATAAGTCGCATTTTTGGGGGACATTTATTTGATAAAAGCCAACACCAAGAATAGACATTGAAAGGCAATTTAAAATAAATAAAGAATAGTGAACAACAGGCTGAATAAGTGTACGTTATATGAGGCATAAATAACCAACTGAGAACGTGCCTGGTATGTTAACGTAACATATTATCGTCATTCAAATAACTATAACATATAGAACATGCTATACGTTTACCAAACAATCTGTCACTCCTAATCGCTAAATCCCATGGAATCTTATACGTCTAGTCTCTTACGTGAATGAGCTAAATAATATTATTTGATATTTTACGGTAATGTGTTAATAATTTCACACATAAGTCGCTCCTGAGTATAAGTCGCACCCCCGGCCAAACTATGAAAAAAACTGCGACTTATAGTCCAAAAAATACGGTATATATAACCTACTTACAGTTTAACAAATTATGTCAAGCATGTGTTAACCCCCAAGATTATTATCAAGGCTTAGGTTAGGCTAAATATAAAAAAAATAGTACTAATCAAATATACGGCAAAGAAGGGAAAAAAAAAAAAATTACATACAATTAAACAGTGCTAAAATAAATACGTTCTAACTTAATGTTTATTTAAGTGCAATTTAAAATACCTCTTCAACACTTTAATCACAATTTTTGCTCTCAACTTAAGAAACTTCTCTATGACTTTAATATTGTCATTAATCCCACAAGTGGTGGAAAAGTATATTACCACAGCTGAAATTTTCTTTGGGCCAGCCTTATGGGTAAGAAACACTGGTCTAAATAACATGTAATGATGTTTTTTTAGTCAAAATGCTGCTGTAAAGACCAATCTTCAAGCTACTTTTGGGCTGCCTTTGAAAACAATCCGTTTTGAAAGGCGGAATTGTTGCAGATGAATACTCACGCTAACTAAACTTTCGTCCCCATGTTTGTAGTTTAAGCGAGAAACTTTCCGCGAGGTACTGAAAAAATCTTATTTTAAGAATATTCAACTTTTGAGCAACATACACTATATTTCCAAAAGTATTTGACCACCTGCCTTTACTCACATAACAACTTGAAGTGCCATCCCATGGAATTGTCCAAAATGTTTTGGTATCCTGGAGCATTCAAAGTTCCTTTCACGGGAACTAAGGGGCCAAGCCCAACTCCTGAAAAACAACCCCACACCATAATTCCTCCTCCACCAAATTTCACACTCGGCACAACGCAGTCCGAAATGTAGCGTTCTCCTGGCAACCTCCAAACCCAGACTGGTCCATCAGATTGCCAGATGGAATAGCGTGACTCATCAGTCCAGAGAAGGCGTCTCCACTGCTCTAGAGTCCAGTGGCGACATGCTTTACACCAGTGGTCCCCAACCTTTTTGTAACTGCGGACCGGTCGACGCTTGACAATTTTACCTCGGACCGGGAGGGGCCGGGGGGGGGAGGTTGATTGTTATGAAATAATAATAAACGTGAATCCACTGTGTACTCAGCCCATTACATACATAAAAATCACATGGAAAAATGTATAATTGACAAGAACCAGCAATTCCACACTACTTTCTTTATGAATGTTATTTTTCAACAGCTACAACATTAAAAATCGAATATAAAGTGCATGAGAAGTTTAACTCACCGTAACGCTAAATCAATGGGAGCCCTGAGCTTGTTTCTCTGCAACAAGACGGTCCCAACTGGGGGTAATGGGAGACAAAGTGTGTTGCATATGTCCAGTCTGCTCCGTTGTTTTGTTTTGGTGGCTGTCACTGCAGAAAATCCCGCTTCACACAGATAGGATGTCGGAAATGGCAACAGGGTTTTCAGTGCTGTGGTGGCGATCTCGAGGTATTCTGCCATGACTTTAAAGGCCTACTGAAATGCGATTTTCTTATTTAAACGGGGATAACAGGTCCATTCTATGTGTCATACTTGATCATTTCGCGATATTGCCATATTTTTGCTGAAAGGATTTAGTAAAGAACATCGACGATAAAGTTCACAACTTTTGGTTGCTGATAAAAAAGCCTTGCCTGTACCGGAAGTAGCAGACGAGTAGCGTGACGTCACAGGTTGTGGAGCTCCTCACATCCGCACATTGTTTACAATCATGGCCACCAGCAGCGAGAGCGATTCGGACCGAGAAAGCGACGATTTCCCCATTAATTTGAGCGAGGATGAAAGATTCGTGGATGAGGAAAGTAAGAGTGAAGGACTAGAGGGCAGTGGGAGCGATTCAGATAGGGAAGATGCTGTGAGAGGCGGGTGGGACCTGATATTCAGCTGGGAATGACTAAAACAGTAAATAAACACAAGACATATATATACTCTATTAGCCACAACACAACCAGGCTTATATTTAATATGCCACAAATTAATCCCGCATAACAAACACCTCCCCCCTCCCGTCTATATAACGCGCCAATACAACTCAAACACCTGCACAACACACTCAATCCCACAGCCCAAAGTACCGTTCACCTCCCCAAAGTTCACACAGCACATATATTTCCCCAAAGTCCCCAAAGTTACGTACGTGACATGCACATAGCGGCACGCACGTACGGGCAAGCGATCAAATGTTTGGAAGCCGCAGCTGCATGCATACTCACGGTACCGTGTCTGCGTATCCAACTCAAAGTCCTCCTGGTAAGAGTCTCTGTTGTCCCAGTTCTCCACAGGCCAATGGTAAAGCTTGACTGTCATCTTTCGGGAATGTAAACAATGAAACACCGGCTGTGTTATCCGGCACAACAGTCAGGGGGTGCATTTTACGGCGGGGGTGCGTTATCCGGCACAACACCTGCCGCAATACACCGCTTCCCACCTACAGCTTTCTTCTTTGCTGTCTCCATTGTTCATTGAACAAATTGAAAAGATTCACCAACACAGATGTCCAGAATACTGTGGAATTTTGCGATGAAAACAGACGACTTATTAGCTGGCCACCATGCTGTCCCAAAATGTCCTCTACAATCCGTGACGTCACGCGCAGACGTCATCATACCGAGACGTTTTCAGCAGGATATTTTGCGCGAAATTTAAAATTGCACTTTAGTAAGCTAACCCGGCCATATTGGCATGTGTTGCAATGTTAAGATTTCATCATTGATATATAAACTATCAGACTGCGTTGTCGGTAGTAGTGGGTTTCAGTAGGCCTTTAATCCAGAAAACAGGCAGAGTTTTTGTCTCAAACACACTTTTAAGGCTGCCGTCATTTGCAATCTCCAGCAGTAGATCTTCTTCTTGCACAGACGTGCTGGATTCACCTGCTTTGTTGACAAATGGGTCGCGGAGACATCCTGCCTCGTCGGTGTGTTGTCGGAGGGTGTAACAACACGAACAGGGACGGATTCAAGTTGCACCAGTGGCCCAAAGATGCGAAAGTGGCAAGAAATTGGACGTTTGTTCCGCACACTTTACCGACGAAAGCTATGCTACGACAGAGATGGCAAGAATGTGTGGATATCCTGCGACACTCAAAGCAGATGCATTTCCAACGATAAAGTCAAAGAAATCTGCCGCCAGACCCCCATTGAATCTGCCGGAGTGTGTGAGCAATTCAGGGACAAAGGACCTCTGTAGCACGGCAAGCAATGGCGGCAGTTTGTTCCCGCAGACGAGCGAGCTAAACCCCCTATCGACCCTAGCTTCCCTGGCCTGCTGACATCAACTCCAAAACTGGACAGATCAGCTTTCAGGAAAAGAGAGCGGATGAGGGTATGTCTACAGAATATATTAATTGATGAAAATTGGGCTGTCTGCACTCTCAAAGTACATGTTGTTGCCAAATGTATTTCATATGCTGTAAACCTAGTTCATAGTTGTTAGTTTCCTTTAATGCCAAACAAACACATACCAATCGTTGGTTAGAAGGCGATCGCCGAATTCGTCCTCGCTTTCTCCCGTGTCGCTGGCTGTCGTGTCGTTTTCGTCGGTTTCGCTTGCATACGGTTCAAACCGATATGGCTCAATAGCTTCAGTTTCTTCTTCAATTTCGTTTTCGCTACCTGCCTCCACACTACAACCATCCGTTTCAATACATTCGTAATCTGTTGAATCGCTTAAGCCGCTGAAATCCGAGTCTGAATCCGAGCTAATGTCGCTATAGCTTGCTGTTCTTTCCGCCATGTTTGTTTGTGTTGGCTTCACTGTGTGACGTCACAGGAACATGGACGGGTGTTTATAACGATGGTGAAAATCAGGCACTTTGAAGCTTTTTTTAGGGATATTGCGTGATGAGTAAAATTTTGAAAAAAACTTCGAAAAATATAATAAGCCACTGGGAACTGATTTTTAATGGTTTTAACCATTCTAAAATTGTGATAATGTTCCCCTTTAAATTAAACTGGTCATAAAGGTACCTTGTTCATACTTGCCAACCCTCACGGATTTTCCGAGAGACTCCCGAAATTCAGCGCCTCTCCCGAAAATCTCCCGGGACAAATTTTCTCCCGAAAATCTCCCGAAATTCAGGCGGAGCTGGAGGCCACGCCCCCTCCAGCTCCATGCGGACCTGAGTCCGCTTTCCCACAATATAAAGAACGTCTACAGTAAAGCAGTCCGTCTGCCGTAAACAGCAATGTTGTGACACTCTTAAACAGGACAATACTGCCATCTAGTGCATTTGATGAAAGCACTTTTGTGCGTGCCACACAGCAATGCATAATCAGAGAGGGTGTTCAGCATGGTTAGAAAGATAGTGACAGAGAATAGAACAAGGATGGACAATTCAACCCTTAACTCAACAATGAGTAGATGAGTGTTATGTGTGTGTGTATGTGTAAATAAATGAACACTGAAATTCAAGTATTTCTTTTATATATATATATATATATATATATATATAGCTAGAATTCACTGAAAGTCAATTATTTCTTATATATATATATATATATATATATATATATATATATATATATATATATCCATCCATCCATTTTGTACCGCTTATTCCCTTCGGGGTCGCAGGGATATATATATATATATATATATATATATATATATGAAATACTTGACTTGGTGAATTCTAGCTGTAAATATACTCCTCCCCTCTTAACCACGCCCCCTGCACCCACCCCCCACCTCCCGAAATTGGAGGTCTCAAGGTTGGCAAGTATGACCTTGTTATTGTGGAATAATAGGATTTCAAATAATACACTAATCTAATCTCTAATCTCTATCTGACATTTGCGCCCTAAACATTAGCTCTCAGCTTGCATAATAATCAACTAGCTTTTTTAGATGCTAACATGACAATGAAATCATTTTTAATAGGGTGGCCATGCCACTGCTCAACCACTACAGTGTGTTGGATCAATGCTAATGTTTATTTAAAAAGATTCCAATCAGCCAAAGATTTCACAACCCCCTGCTGAAGGCCTCTGCAACAGGCCATTTAAGTAGGCTATCATGTTTTTTTATGAAACTAAAATACATACTGTTCACTTATATTGATGATTTATAGCCAATCGCTTTGTTTCACTTCCTTTGAATCGCTTCTACTTCCGTGGAGTTTCGGTGTGCGTTTAAGAGTGCAATGCTGTTGGAGGAGAAAAATATTTGATGTTGCGGTTTCATTCTGAACGTGCAACAAGCGTCCTTCCGTCAGCTGCTGGGACAGAGTTACCATGCAGCAGGTGATGTGTCGGGAACGTCGCCACAACTTGTTTATAACGTTTTTAGTTTGTTGACTGGGATGGTCACCATACTTGCCAACCCTCCCGATTGTCCCGGGAGACTCCCGAATTTCAGTGCCCCTCCCGAAAATCTCCCTGGGCAACCATTCTCCCGAATTTCTCCCGATTTCCACCCGGACAACAATATTGGGGGCGTGCCTTGAAGGCACTGCCTTTAGCATCCTCTACAACCTGTCGTCACGTCCGCTTTTCCTCCATACAAACAGCGTGCCGGCCCAGTCACATAATATATGCGGCTTTTACACACACACAAGTGAATGCAAAGCATACTTGATCAACAGCCATACAGGTCACACTCAGGGTGGCCGTATAAACAACTTTAACACTGTTACAAATATGTGCCACACTGTGAATCCACACCAAACAAGAATGACAAACACATTTCGGGAGAACATCCGCACCGTAACACAACATAAACACAACAAATATACACCCCCGCTACCACAACCCCCCCCCCCCCCCCATCTCCCGAATTCGGAGGTCTCAAAGTTGGCACCGACACCAGCAGATGACATGGCACCCCAAACCATCACCCAACCATGCAAATTTTGCATTTCCTTTGGAAATCGAGGTCCCAGAGTCTGGAGGAAGACAGGAGAGGCACAGGATCCACGTTGCCTGAAGTCTAGTGTAAAGTTTCCACCATCAGTGATGGTTTGGGGTGCCATGTCATCTGCTGGTGTCGGTCCACTCTGTTTCCTGAGATCCAGGGTCAACGCAGCCGTCTACCAGCAAGTTTTAGAGCACTTCATGCTTCCTGCTGCTGACCTGCTCTATGGAGATGGAGATTTCAAGTTCCAACAGGACTTGGCGCCTGCACACAGCGCAAAATCTACCCGTGCCTGGTTTACGGACCATGGTATTTCTGTTCTAAATTGGCCCGCCAACTCCCCTGACCTTAGCCCCATAGAAAATCTGTGGGGTATTGTGAAAAAGAAGATGCAGAATGCCAGACCCAAAAACGCAGAAGAGTTGAAGGCCACTATCAGAGCAACCTGGGCTCTCATAACACCTGAGCAGTGCCAGAAACTCATCGACTCCATGCCACGCCGCATTAACGCAGTAATTGAGGCAAAAGGAGCTCCAACCAAGTATTGAGTATTGTCCATGCTCATATTTTTCATTTTCATACTTTTCAGTTGGCCAACATTTCTAAAAATCCCTTTTTTGTATTAGCCTTAAGTAATATTCTAATTTTGTGACACGGAATTTTGGATTTTCATTTGTTGCCACTTCAAATCATCAAAATTAAATGAAATAAACATTTGAATGCATCAGTCTGTGTGCAATGAATAAATATAATGTACAAGTTACACCTTTTGAATGCAATTACTGAAATAAATCAAGTTTTTCAAAATATTCTAATTTACTGGCTTTTACCTGTATATATATATATATATACATATACATACATACATATATATATATATACATATACATACATACATATATATATATATATACATATACATATATATATATATATATATATACATATACATACATACATATATATATATATACATATACATACATATATATATATATATACATATACATATACATACATATATATATACATATACATACATATATATATATATATACATACATACATATATATACATACATATATATATATATATATATATATATATATATATATATATATATATATATATGAAATACTTGAAAATATATGACGTCTGGTCACTTATAGCATATAACAATATTCTATTACTGTTAAGCAAACTATGAATAATAAAACACGCCAAAACGTGTACTTTATCATAGCTACACACATGACAAAAAAACGCGTGAAAATCAGTGGTATTCACTATTCAGTGAGGTAAGATAAATTAAATGCGCTGACAGTTTATTGCTCCTGCCAAATTAATTGCACTTAGTGGAACGGTGGCAGAGGGGTTAGTGCATCTGCCTCACAATACGAAGGTCCTGAGTAGTCTTGGGTTCAATCTCGGGCTCAGGATCTTTCTGTGTGGAGTTTGCATGTTCTCCCCGTGACTGCGTGGGTTCCCTCCGGGTACTCCGGCTTCCTCCCACCTCCAAAGACATGCACCTGGGGATAGGTTGATTGGCAACACTAAATTGGCCCTAGTGTGTGAATGTGAGTGTGAATGTTGTCTGTCTATCTGTGTTGGCCCTGCGATGAGGTGGCGACTTGTCCAGGGTGTACCCCGCATTCCGCCCGATTGTAGCTGAGATAGGCTCCAGCGCCCCCCGCGACCCCAAAAGGGAATACGCGGTAGAAAATGGATGGATGGATGGAGCGGATCACCACTCCAAGATAGCGGCCCCGCGTCTCGTCAGCGCCAGTAGGCAGTAGCGGTCGATGCTGCGTCTACTTATAAGATGTCTATGATCCAAACAACAGAAGAATAATTGATTATTACATGTTAACAGAAGTGTAGATAGAACATTTTAAAAGAGAAAGTAAGCAGATATTAACAGTAAATGAACAAGTAGAATAATAATTCATTTTCTACCACTTGTACTTAATAATTTTGACAAACTAATAGAATGGCAAATGACAATATGTTACTGCATATGTCATCAGACTAAATTAGGAGCCTTTGTTTGCTTACTTACTACTAAAAGACAAGTTGTCTTGTATATTCACTATTTTATTCAAGGACAACATTGCAATAAGAAACATATGTTTAATGTACCGTAACATTTTTTGTTAAAATAAAGCCAACAATGCCATTTTTTGTGGTCCACTTTATTTAAAAAAGTATTGAAATACATTTTGGTACCAGTACCAAAATATTGGTGTCAGAACAACACTAATATATACACATATACATATATATAATAATGTAGTTTGTTTGAGCTGGTGTAAAACTACATGACAACACAATAACAGGTGCCAACAAGGGTGTCTCCCAGGAAATAAGATGATGTAAAAGAGTTGTCATTACGAAAAAATATGTCTCAGCTTTTAATTACAAAAGCTGTTATACTTTTCAAATGTTCTTGTTGTCAGACAATATTTTCGATATATTAGAATACCAAAAATATCTCACATTATTAAATATATTCACTTGCACCGGTCGCCCGGGGGGGTCCCCACATCTGTGGTCCCTTCCAAGGTTTCCCATTGTGCCCATTGGGTGGAGTTTTTCTTGCCCTGGTGTGGGATCTCGTTGTGGCTTGTGCAGCCCTTTGAGACACTTGTGATTAAGGGCTGTATAAATAAACGTTGATTGATTGATTGATATTGTCTGACTAAGAGAACATTTGAAATAAGAAGACATAATGAACCTATTTATTCAAACTATTAGTCACAATTTGCCATGGGTATGAATGCTTTTATGCTTGACTGTATATTATATCACTATAATGAATAGTAATCAAAATAATATTGCCCAGAGTTCAACTTCACACAGTTGCTGTCGTGTTGATGCAGATCTAAGAGCGCCTTTCCTGTTTGCACCCAATATGTTGTAAATCAACTAATAAATGTCACATATTTCTCAATCAAAAGATCATAAGGCCCATTGCTGTTTCAAACATGACAGTATGGCATAAGTGGCTTACTTGTGTGTCACGATTTTGGAATGGTGTGAGGCTTGTTCTTCTGGTTAAATTCTTCCAACTAGGACAGAAAGCACACAGAAACAAAGTATGTAAATAAAGACAATTTCATAAGAAAAATGTACTGCAGACTATAAAAGTTCATTATGGAACAAAACTTTTCTTGAAACTAGAGACTCTTGATTTGTTGAATAAATTCCAGAAATGTCCATAAATTACACAATACACAAAATTGCTGTAAACTAAAAAAATTCAGTGGTTTCAATTAAAAGCATATTTGAGAGTACCTTTGAAAATGTGGCTGTACTGTATTCTTACATATTTGGCAGACATCCCTCTTCAATTTGGTATGAAATTAATACGCAGACTTAAAGCATCGTGATCGACAATTACCTGTAAAAACAGTTGTGTAAACCGGATCACAGATCACTCGAGACAGCAGATATACAGTAGTTGTAATACATATTTAATATCTATATAAGTACACATACTTCAGAACTGTATACATATATAGGTTTATATATACATATATAGGTTTATATATATATATATATATATATATATATATATACATATATATATATATATATATATATATATATGTAATATTTGAATGATGATAAATGAATGTGATATGACCAGTGTTGGGACTATTGTAACGCCGTTATTTTCGGTGGTAACTAGTAATCTAACGCGTTATTTTGGGTGGTAACTACTAATCTAACGCGTTATTTTTTATATTCAGTAACTCAGTTACCGTTACTACATGATGCGTTACTACATAAAAAAGTATCGGCTAGAAACAGAAGATCTGAGCGCGTTTCATTGGAGCGCTGCGGTGTCGTCCTTCTGTGTCACAAGGAAAAGAAAAGGCGTGCTTTGTGGGGGCTCCCAGACCGTAGTTGAGGGGCGCAGGAGAGACGTCCTATGTACTTCGGGGCTAACAACCTTCACTTTACCCGGAAGTGGGTCTTTACAGCTGAGGGTGATTGACGAGGCCGGCGGTTTGTTGCAACTTTGTGACTTTATTTGGACGCGCGCGCGCACACGCGCACGCACACGCACACACACACACACACACACACACACACACACACACACACGCTACTCTCATAACAACTAACAAGACATCATGGCGAAGCCAGAAGTTGAGTTTCTTAACATGGAGACATTCTCAATACTTTTCTTTTGTCGAGCACAAAGAAAATAACATTTTAGTTAAATGTAAGTTGTGTCTTGGATCAAAGATCCTATCTACTTAAAGCTAAAGTTAAAGTGCCATTATGTTGCAGCTATTTTTTTTAAATAGTTTTGTCAATTTGTTCTGGCCTGAAATAAATTGGACCTTTGAAACATATCTTTGTCTTTGTGTGTTGTATGTAGACCACATTGCTTTCTGAGTTCAGTGATACAAATGCATGCCAAGTTGATCAACAGATTGTATTATTCTCCAGTGCAATAACAGTACTGAAATGAAGGCTAAAAGGGCATTAATGGGAGCCTTTAAAAAAAAGAAGAAAAAAATAAGCAACTAAATTGTTACTTTTCACAGTAACGCATTACTTTTTGGTGTAAGTAACTGAGTTAGAAACTGAGTTACTTTTGAAATAAAGTAACTGGTTTTCAGTGGCGAAGTTGGTAGAGTGGCCGTGCCAGCAATCGGAGGGTTGCTGGTTACTGGGGTTCAATCCCCACCTTCTACCATCCTAGTCACGTCCGTTGTGTCCTTGGGCAAGACACTTCACCCTTGCTCCTGATGGCTGCTGGTTAGCACCTTGCATGGCAGCTCCCGCCATCAGTGTGTGAATGTGTGTGTGAATGGGTGAATGTGGAAATACTGTCAAAGCGCTTTGAGTACCTTGAAGGTAGAAAAGCGCTATACAAGTATAACCCATTTATCAATTATCATTTAACTAACCCAACACTGGTTATGACAGTTGCGAATGTCACCAATGCGGCGGCTTGAGTAAACACATCTTTAAAGGTGAAATGCCAACATGAGAATGCTTAACAGGAAGTGCTTAAAGTTTAATGGCTTTGTAAATAGACCGAGACAAAGTCTAAGTGTATTGTGTTCTTCATGGTATTTTTCAAACTGCACCATTTTTTTTCCTCAGAATTTTCAACTAACTTGAAATGTTTTGCCAAGAGGATTATTTACGATATGAAAATTTTCAGGGGGTTGGTGGTAGCGGGGGGTGCATATTGTAGCGTCCCGGAAGAGTTAGTGCTGCAAGGGGTTCTGGGTATCTGTTCTGTTGTGTTTATGTTGTGTTACGGTGCTGATGTTCTCCCGAAATGTGTTTGTCATTCTTGTTTGGTGTGTGTTCACAGTGTGGCGCATATTTGTAACAGTCTTAAAGTTGTTTATGCGGCCACCCTTAGTGTGACCTGTATGGCTGTTGATCAAGTATGCTTTGCATTCACTTGTGTGTGTGTAAAAGCCGTATATATTGTGTGGCTAGGCCGGCACGCTGTTTGTATGGAGGAAAAGCGTACGTGACGACAGGTTGTAGAGGACGCTAAAGGCAGTGACTTTAAGGCACGCCCCCAATAATGTTGTCCGGGTGGAAATCGGGAGAATAGTTGCCCCGCGAGATTTTCGGGAGGGGCACTGAAATTCGGGAGCGAGAGTCTCCCGGGAAAATCGGGTGGTTGAAACTGATACCGATAATTTCCGATATTACATTTTAAATATTATCGGACATCTCTAATTTTGAGCGATTGTTTGTGCAAAGTTTCCAATGGCCTCAGGGTGGTTTTACTTGCCTATAGGTTTACCTTTTGTAAATGACTTGACTAAAACACAAAAAAAGGCCAACCTTGTGTGCTTATTGGAGGAAATATTGATATTAACTGGCTGTCCAGCTTTGCACAAGTTAAAGGTGCCATATGTAATGTCAAGTCAAGCCCTGATAGATAGATAGATAGATAGATATATAGATAGCTAGATAGATAGATAGATAGATAGATAGATAGATAGATAGATAGATAGATAGATAGATAGATAGATAGATAGTTAGTACTTTATTGAGATTTCCCTCAGGAAAATGTCAAAGGGCATTAATAAATCATATTCTTTTCGAATACCTCTATAACTTGATAACAGTAGTTAAGCCGGGATATGCTCATTTCAAAATTAGATTTACAGCCCCGAAATCTTGTTATTTTTTCAATTTCCATGTCCCGCCCTCTACCGTTTCACCAATTAGAAAGTCTGTGAGTGTGTCACATCCAGGTTGCCAGTTACGCACCGCCACCTTCATCTAGTTACTGCCACTGGTAAAGTTACTAAACATGTCAGACCTTAGTAAAGCTAAAAGACGGTGTTATGAGGAACAAAACGAGGATTTGTATCGGGGATGCCTTTGAAAGATGAAGACGGTTAAAGGGGGAGAAGATTTGTTCATCTCACGCCAAACTTGCTAATTTCCTCCTTCATCTCACGCCAAACTACTAAAAGTCCATTAATGATTTCACAGATACAATGTATAGTATGAGTTTGTATCCCCAAATCACAAGGCCAACCAGAATTGCAAGCCACAGTGCTACACTTATTGACAATATCTTCACTAATGTCTTTGAAAATAACACAACAAGTGGACTGTTAACAACCGACATCAGCGACCATCTGCCAGTCTTTACTATTTATGATGGGAACTACAGGAAGAAGAATATTGACAAAAAGACATTTCAAAGACTATGCACAGAGGAAGGAATGATTTCCTTCAGGAATGATCTGAGGAAACAAATTTGGGACAACGTATATAATGAAGATGATGTAGATGATGCATATGGGAATTTTGTTAACACCTTTCTTACACTCTATGATAAACATTGCCCATGGAAAGAACGTAGTAAGAAGCAAAAGAAAAACAACCAACCATGGATGACAAAAGGACTGAAAAATGCTTGTCACAAAAAAAACACATTGTATCGAATATTTATAACACAGAGATCTATAGAGGCAGAAAATAAGTATAAGAAATATAAAAACAAACTAATTGGTATACTACGAACATGTAAGAAGGAATACTACAGTCAATTATTAAACAAGAACAAAAACAACATGAGAGCAACATGGGGCATCCTAAATAGCATAATTAAAAATGGTGCTAAGAAAGATTACCCCCAGTACTTTCTAGATGGAAATACAAAAAATGACAATATGAACCAAATAGCGGAACGTTTCAATGATTATTTTGTTAATATCGGAAAAAATCTGGATCAAAGAATTCCAAATGCAGATGATGGGTCAGTTGAGGCCTTGAGTGAGCTCATAGACAGAAATCCCAATTCCATGTTTCTTAAAAGTGTAACAAAAGAAGAAATAATCAAAATTGTAAAAAATTGTAAATCCAAGACCTCAACCGACTGTCATGGAATAGATATGGTAACGATAAAAAAGGTTATACAAGACATTTCAGAACCTCTGACATATATCACCAATGTATCATTTTTAACCGGTAAATTCCCTGATATAATGAAAATTGCAAAAGTCGTACCAATTTATAAGAATGGAGACGTACACCAGTTTACTAACTACAGACCAGTTTCATTACTTCCACAATTCTCCAAAATCTTGGAAAAATTATTCAATAGTCGATTAGATTTATTTATTAACAAAAGTGGGACGCTTGTGGAGAACCAATATGGATTCCGAGCAAATATCTCAACATCAATAGCACTAACCAAAATAACAGAGGAAATTACCAATGCAATAGATGATAAAGAATGTGCGGCCGCAGTATTCATGGACTTAACAAAAGCATTTGACACAATTAATCATGATATTTTAATACGAAAATTAGAACGATATGGCATCAGAGGTTTGGTATTGAATTGGGTAAGAAGTTATTTAACCAACAGGAAGCAATATGTAAATATGGGTGAAAATATGTCAACACGGCTAGATATATCCTGTGGTGTACCCCAGGGGTCAATACTGGGACCAAGATTGTTCAATCTTTATACAAACGACATTTGTAAGGTTACGAAGGACTTAAAGTTGGTTTTATTTGCAGACGACACAACTGCTTTCTGTTCAGGAGAGAGCACACAGAAGATAATACAAATAATAACAGAAGAAATGAACAAATTAAAAAGATGGTTTGACAAAAACAGACTATCTTTGAATCTCAGTAAAACTAAAATAATGCTATTTGGTAATAGTAGAAAAGAGCATCATACACAAATACAAATAGACAAAGTAGACATAGAAAGGGTAAAAGAAACTAGATTTTTGGGAGTATTAATAGATGATCAAATGAACTGGAAATCTCATATACAAAACATACAACATAAGGTGGCAAAAAACATTTCAATAATGAATAAAGCAAAATATGTCCTGGGCCAAAAATCACTGCATATTCTCTACTGCTCGCTAGTGTTACCATATCTGAGTTATTGTGCAGAAATATGGGGAAATAACTACAAATGTGCGCTACATTCGCTAACCGTGTTACAAAAAAGATCAGTTAGAATAATACATAATGTTGGATATAGAGAACACACAAACCCTTTATTTATTAAGTCAGAAATATTAAAGTTTGGTGATTTGGTAAAATTGCAAACAGCTAAAATGATGTACAAAGCAAACTATAACCTGCTACCAAAGAATGTACAACAATTCTTCTCAACTAAAGAGGAGAAATATAAAAATAATTAAAAACATTTATATGCACGTACAACACTTAGAACTTTTAGCATATCAGTATGTGGAATTAAATTATGGAATGGATTAAGTAAAGAAGTTAAAAATTGTACTGATATGATCCAGTTTAAGAGGTTGTTCAAAATAATAGTGCTTACAGAGTACAAAAAAGAAGAATTATGAGAAATACTTTCAACCTTATTGAAAATAAGGTTGAAAGTATCTCAGTATGTTAATAATGACTGAATTAATTAATTAATTACATATTACAAAACTGTTGTATACTAATTCATAGATGTTATTTTATTATATAAAAGGTCAGTAAATGATTCTAAATATTTGTAAACACTTGAAGTGAGAAAGGGGTAGGATTAAATAAGCTTTGCTTCTTCCTACTCCTTTTCGGGCATGATGTAAAATGAAATGATATGAAATTGTGTGATGTATTATGATGTAAGTGTGTTCATGTTCGAAATAAACTAAAGAAAGAAAAGAAAAGAAACTTGCTAATTTCCTCCTCGATAGGCAAGTAACGCATTTGCGTTTTATTATTACTTGTAATAAATAGACATTGACATTTTGTATGTAAACTATATTGTCCAATACAGTCTATGATATTGACTAACAAAGCTAGTATGTTTGTGCAACAAATGCTTAGTGTGAGGTAATGTTCCCTCTAAGGTGCGCGCCTGCGCAATTGCGCACTGCTCCCGATTTACTTCACGCACGGAAAATCTATGCAGCGCACAAAATCCAAATCCAACCTGAACTCTAAACAAAATTAACACAATTTCCTCCGTATCATTTTCAATAAGTGGTCACAACAAACATTGACGACATCAGCCGAGACGTTGTAAGGAGGGGAAGGAGGTGGTCTGCATCAACAATCATTTTATTGAGACAAACTGATTACTGTCGGTTGTAACTACACCAAAAAAAAATCAGCAACAAAATTACTTTCATGCAAAACGGATCACTTTCTGTCGTAATCACACCAAAACAAACAAACTTTAGGTTGTATTGACAGCAACCGCTCGCTTTCTTTCATTCACACCAAAGGGCGCGCACACTCAAATCAGCCAGTGATGTGTTCACGACCACAAAAACAGTCGGACAACTCAAAGACCACACACATACTAACTATTAGGTCGTTACAATGTGAAACAGTTCACACGCAGACAATCAATATCATTAACTGTGTGTTATGTGTCCATATTGCGGTTTTGCAGGTTAGCTTATAGCAGTGCTTCTCAAATATTTTGTGTTACGCCCCACCTCGGAAGAAGAAAATATATTGTGCCCCCCCACTCTCCACTCTATAAATAGTATAATTTGTCTGTAAAATGGTTATAACTATACCTCTGCATAACATTTTAATCTTACTGACATTAAAGGAAACAACACACCAGTCTTTCCTCGTCTCCCATCGTGATTACAGTAACTGCTACATACGCGTCATCATATTGACAGGTGGTGGGCTCTTGCTCGGTGGCTACATCAACATAGTATTGGATCTTGCTCGTTTTTGTCGGAAAGAGAGCAGAATGATCAAATGTAAAAATTCAAAAAAACATTGTACCAACCTTTTTTCTCAGTTTTGCTTTAATTTCCTCTTCTGTTGGTGGCTGTTTCGCCTTTCTTGGATGATCAACCTCTTGGTGTTTCGTGCCGTGCGGAGGCTCCTTCATCTTCGGAAGGTCACTTGTCAGTTTTGTTTGTTTTAGTATCTCTTGTAGCTTTTCCTTTTTTTTAGCTTGGAATTCACCACTATGGCGTGACAGTTCGACTGTTTGCAGGCAACCTGGGCCAGTGTTTGAGCCAAACTGACATTCGCTCAAGGAGAGGTCTGGATTCTTATAGACATGTTCATGGGAGTGGTAGACATAGTGGCTTAATTCAGAGTCTGCGGAAGCAATTAAAGGGTGGGAGTGGTCTGTATACAATGAGTAAGGCAAAGAGAACATGGAACTGGAACCATGAGCGTGTGTCCAGCAAGAATTGTTGTCACCGTTGAAAGAAGCATTGAATTGAGAATGCTCAGGCAAACTGTAGCCTGAAACAGTATTACACTCCTGGCTGGAATGTGCCTGATGGGTTTCATCAAAGGTTTGCAGATCTTGGTTGTTGCCAGCAATCCTCCGTAGTGGTGCATTATCTTGGTAAGAAAATAAAGAAAGTTCCTCTCTGCTCTTTCTTGAGTCGCTGCACTCGGAAAGGGACTTTTCACTGTGATGATCCATAGAGTTCCTGCTGTTGGAGATCTGCATGCGAGAGGGACTGTGACTACTACTAGTACTGTCATGCTCCACTATGCTGGGGGCCACTGGACTTCTCTCATTCCTTTTCCCATAAAGTCTCTCTTGAGTTCGGTCTGTTAGTTTGCTCAGCTCTTCGGTTTCCAGGTTCAAGCCCAGAGTTTTTAGGATGTTCTGAAGCAGTTCACACCTCCCATCAACCTCTGCCGGTTTTTCTTTTTCTTTTTTGTTCTCTATTGTTGGGGGAGATTCGGATCGATCACTGAGGCTTAAAGAGCACTTTTGTCTGTCTTTTCTGTTCTTGTTGTCATCAGACAGTGAGTGTGTCTCACAGGAGGACTGTTCGTAAGTGGACCGCTCTGTTCCCACTGGTATCAGAGTGTAATTGTTACATTCGCGGTTCTCACTGCCAATAGGAACATCTAAAACGCCCTTTAATTCCTCCCCAACTACTTTTCGCTTGTGTTCGGGTAGCCTATAGGGCCGAGACCTCACCGTCACGCCTGGGCTGGTCTCTATGTGATGCTGGGTGAGGTTCGTGTGGCCTGGCATGGGGGAGAACACGTCAGCAAAACGCTGCGGCAAAGTGGCCACATCTGCTCTCTGTGACGGCGTGAGATGATTATCACAGAGGAGAGGGGAGGGCTGCGGGGAGGGAGGAACCTCCGGACCCAGCTCCTCGCTCTCCGCTATCGCCGTTACCATGGAGAAAGGCTCCGCCTCCCTCCATCTTTTTAGGAGGTTGAGGTGGTATATTTGTGTTGCCAAGCCTCGGCCACACTGCCTGACCTCATAATCCACGTCACCTACTTGTCGAGAGACCACAAAGGGTCCTTGCCACTCGGCGAGTAATTTAGAGCTGGACGTTGGGAGTAATACAAGTACCTTCTCTCCCGGTGAAAATTGTCTGAGTTGCGTCCCCCTGTTATACAGGTGATGCTGATGTTCTTGTGCTCGGAGCAAATTCTTACGTGACAAGTGCTCCAATGTGTGGAGTTTCGCTCTCAAGTCCATGACGTATTGAATTTCCTTTTTACTGGGGCTTGGACCTTCCTCCCAGCTTTCTTTAACTAGGTCCAGCACCCCGCGCGGCTTCCTGACGAACAACATTTCGAATGGGGAAAACCCTGTGGAGGACTGAGGAACCTCCCGCACTGCAAATAACAGGGGATCCAACCATTTATGCCAATTTGGTTTGTCCTTGTGTACGAACTTCAGGATGATGGATTTCAAGGTTCTATTCAGCTGCTCTATCAGCGAATCAGTCTGCGGGCGGCAAACGCTGGTACGAATGGATTTGATCCCTAATAATCCGTACAGCTCCTTTAACGTGTCTGACATAAAGGACATTTTCTGGTCAGTCAGAATCTTTTTCGGGATTCCGACTCGGGAGATAACTTGAAACAGCGCCTGCGCGACACTCTTTGCAGAGATGGAGCGCAGCGGTACTGCTTCGGGATAGTGCGTTGCGTAATCCACCAGGACTAGCGCAAAATTATATTCCTGGGTCTTCGGGTCAAATGGTCCGACGAGGTCCAAGACAATTCGCTCAAATGGGACTTCTTTGAGTGGCAATGGCCGCAAAGGCACCCTAGAGGCCGCTGAGTTGACTTGTTGACAGTCTGGGCAAGCTGCGCACCAGCGGCGCACGTCTGCCCGGATGCACGGCCAATAGAAACGGGCCATTACCCGGTTGAGTGTTTTATTATACCCCAAGTGATCAGCCATCGGGTTGAAATGTGCCGCCTGGAAAATCATTCCCCGACGATTTTTTGGCACCAGCAATTGGGTGATTTCCTCTCCTGTCTGAGTGTCACGACTCACTCTGTATAATCTGTCCCTAATTAATGCAAAGTGAGGGAAATGCCGCTCTATCCCCGGGCGAACCAGCTGCCCATCAATTGATATCACTTGGTCCCACGTCGCGCGCAGAGTGTCATCTCGAGACTGCTCGAGTGGAAAATCATCCATGGGGCGCCTTTGGGGAACCGGGGAAACCTCTTGCGAAGTCCCCGCCGACTCCCCTTCCCCCTCCCCCCCGGCAGCGTCGACATCATTGGGCTTAATGTTCATGGACCCGTCGTCTGAATGGAGATCTTCGCTGTCATCGTTGACAATCTTACTTAGCAGTTCGATGTTGACTCCACTGTTGAGCAAGCTTAGGAAGCATTCAAAGCCTTTGTTGGTGTCACTCTCCTCCTGGTCTGGTAAAGTAACACTTGAACTGGGAGGAGGCGTTGCAATAGGTGGTGGTCTGGGAAATAATTGTGCAGCAAGAGGTCTAATGGCCGTGTGATCAGGAACCTGGCAGAAGATCAAATTACAGACATGTTACTTATAAATGATTGAATCAAAACAGTGTTGAAGTAGTCTTTAATTGTACAACAAGAGTTTTGAAAGCACCATTAACTTGTCACAACGCTACAGTTTCAATCCACTTTATTTATTTTAGTTTGGAATGGGGAGACCCTGATCCGGTTAGCATTTTGGGTAGAGATGGACATGTAATCACTGTAAATTTGCTTAATTAACTATGAGCTAAACAATTATTACCTTGGAGCAGGGGTGTCAAACTCAAATACAGAGTGGGCCAAAATTTAAAACTGAACAAAGCCGCGGGCCAAGGTTGAACGAATTAACCTTTTAATAGGGACCCAAACAAGCTTTGCATTGAATATTGAACAAGCAAGGCTTATATAACTTCATAGTGACATGCAAACTCGAGTTTCAAATAATAATAATAATTTAAAAAAATCACTGGCATATCAAATACAATTTAAATAAAAATTGAATGCCTCTTTTCTATTTGCAGCCTTCTGAGGTAAATATCAACATTAACTTTTTCCACAGGCTATTAAATTTGAAAATAAAATAACAATGAATAAATCAACCATTCAGGACTTTAAACTGCTCAGTTTGCAACACACTAACCTAACCTGATGCGCCTAAGCCAGATACCTGGCATCTTTTCTTGGATGCTAGTTCATTAATGTCGGGGCTCAGGCTTTGAGCTGAGGCAACCTTCATTATCGAATGAAGGTGTTCATCAGTCAGACGTATCCTGTGAGACGTTTTCGTCATCTTCATTGAGGAGAAAAGTTGCTCACATAGATAAGTGCTGCCGAACATGGAGAGCAATTGAGCAGCTTGGTTGCGGAGCTGAGGCATTGTCAGGGATGAATTGTGGAAACTGTGCGGCGCCAACAGCATCATACTTTAACTTCAGTGTGTCATCACACTGGAGTTCTATCAGCTACATTTGGAGGTTAATTGGTGCATTTTCCACATCAACTGCAAAGGGATTACTAAGCAGTTCAAATCTACAATTCTGACCATCAAAGTCGCCAAATCGCCGGCTTAACTCAGCGCCGAGTACACTGAGTTTTTCAGCAAACTGTGCACACACGGTGGTAGAGCACACTTGCCAACCCACCCGAATTTCCCGGGAATTGCCCCTCCTGAAAATCTCCCGGGGCAACTATTTTCTCGTATTTCACCCGGACCACAGTCTTAGAGCGTGCCTTAAAGGCACTGCTTTTAACTTCCTCTACGAGCTGTCGTCACGTCTGCATTTCATCCATTCTAACAACTTGCCGGCTCAGTCACAAGATATGTGCGGTTTCTGTACGCACACACACGTGAATGCAACGCATACTTGATCAACAGCCATACAGGTTTCACTGAGGGTGGCTGTATAAACAACTTTAACACTGTTACAAATATGCGCCACACTGTGAACCCACACCAAACAAGAATGATAAACACATTTCGGGAGAACATCCGCACCGTAACACAACATAAACACAACAGAACAAATACCCAGAACCCTTTGCAGCACTAACTCTTCCGGGATGCTACAAGGTGTGTGTGTGGGGGGTAGGGAGTAGCAGGGGGTGTATTTTGTAGCGTCCCAGAAGAGTTAGTGCTGAAAAAGGGTTCTGGGTATTTGTTCTGTTGTGTTACGGTGCAGATGTTCTCCCGAAATGTGTTTGTCATTCTTGTTTGGTGTGGGTTGACAGTGTGGCGCATATTTGTAACAGTGTTAAAGTTGTTTATACGGCCACCCTCAGTGTGACCTGTATAGCTGTTGATCAAGCATGCCTTGCATTCACTTGTGTTGGTGCGTGCAGAAGCCGCACACATTATGTGACTGAGCCAGAACGTCGTTGGACTGGATGGAAAGCGGACGTGAGGACAGCTCGGGGCAAATTTTCGGGAGGGGCACTGAAATTTGTGAGTCTCCTGGGAGGGTTGGCAAGTATGACAATTAGCGGTGAATGCGGTGTTACAGCGGCACCGCCGCTGTATATAATCGGCGGGCCAGCTCTAGTGTTAATTTGATATTGCCTCAAGGGCCAGAGTTTGACACTCATGCCTTAGAGTATGTAAATGCAGTCATTACTGTTGGTTTGTCAGCTTGTTAATGAGTAAGTTAGTCAGCAACATAACTCAAAAACTTAATGATGGATTTTCATGAAACATTCATGAAATGTAATAAGGAAGAACTGATTGGATTTTGGGCCTGATCCATATCATTTCTACTATGTTACCTTATGTTTCTGTGTGTGCTAGCAATCTTATAGAGACAAAGCTAGTGGATGACTGACAGAGGCTTCCCTCTGTTTCCTTCATTCCACTATAGATTAAATCAAGGGCACAAACACAGATCCCCTTGTGCTAGTATTGTATTTATTTTAAATTCTCCGACTGACAAGCTAGCAGCTAATTGTGTGAAGCCGCTCTCCGAAGTTAATAATCAACTCCATTATGGCAAATAAACTACATTTCTTAATAACCTAAGTATCATTATCAAGTATTAGGACGAGGCTAAACCTTTTACACACCAAGAAAGAGCAAGCAGGAGAAGGCATGCTAATAGCTAAACTAGCCGTTGAACTAGCTTGAAGTAGAATAAATACGTGCATAGAGTAAGACTGAGCGGTATACCGGTATTAGGGATGTCCCGATCCAGGTTTTTGCACTTCCGATCCGATACCGATATTGTTTTTGCATTTCCGATCCGATACCGATACTGACCGATACCGATACTGACCGATACTGGCCTATCCGAGCATGTATTAAAGTTTAAAGTTATTTAGCCTACTTAGTTGTCAGAATCATGTTGAAAAGGGTTTTAGTACTCTTGATAACAACTAGCCAGCTGAATTAGGGGAGTTTGAATAATACACAATGGTTGGTAACAAGAAACTGACCTGTTTATTCAAGGATAAACACAAAATAGACAAAATTATACATGACAAACAGAAATGGCATCATTGAAATAGGGCTGGGCGATATGGCCTTTTTTTAATATTGCAATATTTTAAGGCCATATTGGGATACACAATATATATCTCGATATTTTGCCTTAGCCTTGAATGAACACTTGATGTATATAATCACAGCAGTATGATGATTCTATGTGTTTGGATTGATTGATTGAGACTTTTATTAGTAGGTTGCACAGTGAAGTACATATTCCGTATAATTGACCACTAAATGGTAACACCCGAACAAGTTTTTCAACTTGTTTAAGTCGGGGTCCACTTAAATTGATTCATGATACAGATATATACTATCAGATATATACTATCATCATAATACAGTCATCACACAAGATAATCACATTGAATTATTTACATTATTTATAATCCAGGGTGTGAAGGGGGGCGCCTGATGTAAGTGTCAAAAAGACAGCCAAAAGAGTTTGATATGAGAATAAATCTAAAGTTAAAATATAGGATAGAAATGCACCCATTTGCAGGAAATGTAGTCTTGATTTTTAAAATGTTCTTTCAAGGCTTGCATGTCTACATTAAAACATTCTTCTTCATACTGCATTAATATATGCTACTTTCAAACTTTCATGCAGAGAAGGAAATCACAACTAAAAAAATCACACATTTTTTCATACGGTGTTGATGTGGACATTTTTTGCCATTTTGATGGTGTGGAGTCTGGACGTGTGGCACCGAATGGAGATAAGCGTCTCGACAGACGTCACAATATTTGAACAATGATGACGAAAACTGTTGTCTCTGTCGTGTCCGTGTGTCGAAAATTGTTATGCGCTTATTTTTTTATTTGATTTTGTGCGTGGCATAGATTTGCCGTGCGCAGAGGACGTTTGAGCAGGCGCGCACCTTAGCGGCTGCGCTAGCATCACAGCTAACGTTAGCCATGCCGCTACCTCGCCCTCTGCTGGGAGAGGACGTATACGTATGTGACGTATGACGTGACAGTATGTGACGTGTGTAAGAAGGTGCGCTTGCTGTCTGTGAGAGGGAGACACAGGAAAGAGTGAGAAGAGCCTGTCGTGTAATGCCAGCAGCTAAAAGCAACTGCGTGAGAATCGTGGATCTGTTGAAGGTGTGCTGGAAAATGCGGAACGGAAATTATGGAGCAGCAGAAAAGTGGAATGTATTATTTAAATAGGTGCGTTGGAAAACACAGAGTTTTTTTTTAAACTGGATCTGGATCGGCATTTTCCCATGCCTTGCCGATACGCAATTTTTGGCAAATATCGGCAGCCGATCCGATCCAAATATCGGATCGGGACATCCCTAACCGGTATCACAGTTAATACCGGTATTTTAAAAAAAGAGATATATATTTGAGACAATACCGCCATACCGGTATCATTTGATGTGCCTTTGTTACGGCCGCGCATTGCCTCCAACCCCCCGCCACATTCCCCTTCACACACAGCCGACATGCCCGCACCGTAGCGCAGGCGGATCCTTTTTTTTAACCAGAGGTAACACAAGCCGGTGAAAAGATTCAACAAAACAGCCGTCAAAACTGCCACTGCTAACTGCTAAAGCTAACAAATACAGTTCAGCTGAAATCCTTGCTGACGTCACAAGTCGCTTGACACAAAAGGCCCACGCACGCATGCGCTGCTCTCATAAACTTCTCTCAACTGCATATGACATTTCCTAAAGGTTTTTTAAATAACAAATTAATTACTTTCCCCAGTAATTAATAAAAAAAGTAATGCCTAAAAATACCGCCCAGCCCCAGTGCTCAGTAAAGTTTAAGAAGGGTTGATGGAACCATATTACAGCAGAAAGTACACTGAAATTAAAAAGTAGGTTACAGTTGGCGAGAGGAAATATAGTAACAACTGTTGCCGTGTCAACATTGTCAGTCAGTATACGACACTTCTTTACGTGTCGTATATTGACTGACAATGTTGACACGGCAACAGTCGTATGTTTTACGCCAAATGTAATAATTTCATGTCAAGTCATCATTAAATGGCACTGATATGTCAAAAGACATTTATAAATCCTGTTATTTTCAAATACCTCTATAACTGATAACAGTAGTTCAGCTGGGATGTGCTCATTTCAAAATTAGATTTACAGCCCCGAAATCTTGTTATTGTTTAATTTCGATGCTCCGCCCTCTACTGTTTAACCAAATAGAAAGTCTGTGAGTGTGTCACATCCAGGTTGCAAGTCGCGCACCGCCCTCTTCGTCGAGCTACTGCCACTGGTAAAGTTACTAAACATGTCAGACCTTAGTAAATCAACTTATTCATGACAAAGCCAGGAACAAAATGAGAATTTGAATCGGGATGCTTTTGAAAGATGGAGACGATAGAAGGCAGAAAATATTTTTTCATCTGACGCCAAACTTGCTCATTTCCTCCTAGATAGGTAAGTAAGACATTTATGTTTTCTTATTACTTTTAATAAATGTAAATGGACATTTCGTATTCAAACTATATTGTCCAATACAGTCTATGACCTTGTCTAATAAAAGCTAGTATGTTCATGCAACGAATGCTTAGGAGCGAAGCACCATCACACTAGTGTAGTAGCATGCTAGCCTGGTCAATGACACATTGACATATAGGCGGGGGAAATATATGCCGTTAGCCTGCATGTCGATGTGTCATTCAAATGACAGGGCAAAATATATTTTCGACAAAAAAAACCTATGTGGATACACGTAGTGTCAGTGCCTAATTCGTTCTCAATATGCAGATATGCTGAGGAAATGAGTTCCAACATTAGCACGGCTAATTGCGGTTTATGGTACAGAATTTTGACCCTGATTGCAGCACCATTTCTGGCCACATTATTACACATGGCACCTTTAAGAGGATCGAGCCATAAACTGGTGGTGCCTAAACCAACGGTAATTTCGATATGAGAGTGATTAGATTGTGATTTTTATTTTCTCAAAATATTTTATTTTTTTTGGTTAATGTTTAAAAAAATATGATAATTCCTTGGACAGAGGAAGACTGAGGGTAAAACATGATTTAAATAAATAGTAGAAGGTATTTTTTGCGTTTGTATAGTAATTTAGTACTATTGACTTTGTTTTGATAAAACAATTGTATGTAATATAAGAGAATAAGGAACTTGTTAAAATATTGTGCTATTGAATATATATTGAAATATTTACCAGTGTTTCCCACACATTCATTTATTTGTGGCGGCCCGCCACGAAAGAATTACGTCCGCCACAAATGGATTTTTCGGCTTTTGACTCGCTCGACCGCTCATAAAAGCAATGGGACTGTCTGTGAATGTTGCTTGTAGTTACACCTCTGGTGCAGTAGGTGGCGGTAGCCTACTATGCTACGCCAATAGCGCTTAATTCACCTGGTGCTCGCCGGCTACTTTTCATAATGATGGCGCTTCCTACGTTTCTACCTCAAACGTCCAAAAGCTGCTGAAAGCCTTGATCCAGGATGCCATGGGGAAAAAAACTTAAATGGTGCCTTTTGGCGATAGTTAGCAGCTTGGTGGCTCATAGCCGGCTAGCTAACGCTTGCTAGCGTGGTAGCATTGCTTCATTTTTACAGGTGTTATAGGTAGATAGTAGTGATGGGTCCGGCAACACCGATGCATCATAGAGCAAAACCCTGTGTCGGTGCGCGTACCGCTTTTAGAAAGTCACGTGACCGATCATGAGCTGTTTTGGTCACGTGACCAATACGCGAACTGTGTCGCACTGACGCCTCCTCTGTGCCCTGTGAGCGTGTCTTTTCTACAGCCGGAGAAATAATAACTAAGAAGAGAAAGCGTCTAAAATGGAATACGTTGGAAAAACTGTTTTTTTTTAAAATAAAAATGTGTAAAAATAAATAAATAATTTCCAGGTCCACAAGCATCCTCATTCACAACACGTTCTCTTAGATTTCCATGTTATGATACATGTTCACATTATTTATTGACTGTATCTAAAAAAGACAAAAAATATATTTTTATTTAAATGAAGTTATGAAATAATCCTAAATGAAATACAATGACTTGGTTTATATTATTGTATATACTAGGTCAGTGGTTCTCAACCTTTTTTCAGCAATGTAGCCCCTGTGATTTTTTTTTAAATTCAAGTACCCCCTAATCAGAGCAAAGCATTTTTGGTTGAAAAAAAAAAGATACAGAAGTAAAATACAGCACTATGTCATCAGTTTCTGATTTATTAAATTGTATAACAGTGCAAAATATTGCTCATTTGTAGTGGTCTTTCTTGAACTATTTGGAAAAAAAGATATAAAAATAACTAAAAACTTGTTGAAAAATAAACAAGTGATTCAATTATAAATAAAGATTTCTACACATAGAAGTAATCATCAACTTAAAGTGCCCTCTTTGGGGATTGTATTAGAGATCCATCTGGATTCATGAACTTAATTCTAAACATTTCTTCACAAAAAAAAAAAAATCTTTAACATCAATATTTATGGAACATGTCCACAAAAAATCTAGCTGTCAACACTGAATATTGCATTGTTACATTTCTTTTCACAGTTTTTTTTGACAGACATTTTAGTGACAAACCTGAGCTTGTGCTTCACTGAGTTTATGAACTTACATTCATATTTTGTTGAAGTATTATTCAATAAATATATTTATAAAGGATTTTTGAATTGTTGCTATTTTTAGAATATTTTTTAAAAATCTCACGTACCCCTTGGCATACCTTCAAGT
This sequence comes from Nerophis lumbriciformis, assembly GCF_033978685.3. Taxonomy (NCBI): domain Eukaryota; kingdom Metazoa; phylum Chordata; class Actinopteri; order Syngnathiformes; family Syngnathidae; genus Nerophis; species Nerophis lumbriciformis. The sequence continues at coordinate 38,454,868 of NC_084563.2, forward strand.
ACCCCCAGGGGTTCGCGTACCCCCATTTGAGAACCACTGTACTAGGTCATAAAATCAGTGTCAGTTGAGTCGGTCCATAGGTTGCCTGTAGAGATTTTTAATGTCCAGCAGATGTCAGTATTTAGTGACACAGTATCGACACAGTATCAATACAGTTTTGCAATGTCTCGAAACGCTTCATGACGCCTCATCAACCCATCACTAGTAGATAGGTTATAGCTGCATCGCTCGCGGCTCGTCATATATTTAACGTTAATCCGTGATTTCACCGAGCGTTTCACTGACGGTGAGCAGCCTGACGCTGCTTCATTAACACCGCCGCTGTTTGACTCGTGGCCCGGGGCAGACGCACGTAGTAACAGTCACGTGTTACAATACCGACGAGCTAACGTGTCCAGGTTATAACCATGTTGTCAATAAACACACATGGACTGAAGCTAAATTGTCCACTGTCCACTGCAGCATGTGAATGCAATGAAAAGAATAACATCTGAGCCAACCAGCTGTTAAAATGTTGTCCAGGTTAATGTTTTGGCCATTAAAGGCCCTTAATTTCAAGATTTCAACTGTGATCGGGCTTTAAACAGGTGGCTGACCTGTTCAGATGAGTGTAACTGCTACTGGTCAAATAATGTGAAATAGCATTTAATTTTACATGTATGCAATGCCATTTAAATGTAATTATAGATAATAATAATAATAATAATAATTACTGTGTAGTGTTGTAAATAGTCAACGGGAAGAATTTTAGTAAGATATAAGCCATGAGCACTACACAGCCAGAAAAAAACCTAGGCAGGACAAGTAAAAATATTGGGGCAAGTAGATTTGAGAAGTCGGGCAAGTAGAAAAAACCTTAACGTTGAACCCTGCATGTGTTGAGCTGCTGCCGCTTAAGGTTAGACGGCACTGTACAAAGAGCAGTTCTGCTCGCTAGTAATAAATTCTAATGTTGGATGTTCACTCCTTCACACAGATGAGTATAGAAAAATATTTTCAACAGCCGAAAAGGGCTCGACTTGGAGAGGAGGTAGGCCTACAGGAGGAGGTTGTTGACTGACTGTGGCAGGACACCTCTGCCTCCGTTTCACTTCATGTTGCTGGTAAATAATATGGTTGTAGTAGTAGGCTAAAGTTAAATTATTTAGTATTCACTAATTAAAGGGGCAGAGCTTTAAGAGACATTTTAGCTTTTATATTTTATAAGATATATTTTTTGTAAGAACCACAATTAATAAATATATTTCAGTGAATCACTAATTGTTCAAATCTGTATATAAATATGTACATAGAATGTTGTAATTATATTCCAACTCCGCGTTCTTCTTGGTCATCGCCGCTGCCGCCACCCACCACCCCCGACCACACCACCACAAATAGATGCCTGTCCTGTGGGAAACACTGTTTACAGTTAGTACACATGATCGGTCTCGTTATTGGGCAATCTCCCTAATGGATAATCAGTATTGCCAGCAAAAATACCCGATTGGAACATTCAAAGTCAAAAATGAATAAATAGAACAAAAGCATGTAATGAGAAAAAGCTCAAATGTAAATACCAATTATGAAAAAACATAAGTGGATAACTTTTTGTAAGCCTTTTGAGCACTCTATTTTATAACACATTACATAATGACGTAACGTTTAGGTTTATCCAACATAAATAATAATTGTGACTATTAATTATGCTTTCAGGAAATACCAAAGACTGTTTGAAACCTAGAAAAGTAAAACAGGGAAAGGTAGTGAAAGTGAAGAGTTTTATGGCCAGTAAGATGCTTTTTGTGCAGTTTAAAACTTAAGTGGCTGTTGGAAACTTGAAGAAATTTACATTTTTCGAACCAAAAAAGAATACAACTACAACACCATCGGATAGCTTATGTTACCTTTGGTGGCTTATGTAACATTTATGCGTCCTCAACTTTCACAATTATTTATTGTATCGGATAGAAATTGGTCCTCTGCATACTTGCCAACCTTGAGACCTCCGATTTCGGGAGGTGGGGGTTGGGGGGCGTGGTTGGGGTGGGGCAGGGGCGTGGTTGGGGGCGTGGCTAAGAGGGGAGGAGTATATTTACAGCTAGAATTCACCAAGTCAAGTATTTCATATATATATATATATATATATATATGTCTTAATAAGGTTATCCAAAAAATAGTGCTCGATACCGTAGTAGAGCGCAATATATGTATGTGTGGGAAAAAAAATCACAAGACTACTTCATCTCTACAGGCCTGTTTCATGAGGGGGTTCCCTCAATCATCAGGAGATTTTAATGGGAGCATTCACAAACCATGGTTTATTTGCCATGTTACATGGCAAATTCTTGCATCCAGCACACCTTACAATAGTGGTAATAAAAGATGCAACCTATGCTTGAAAGAGAAACTGTTTATTATATACCGTCCAGACCTGTCATCCCTCAACAAGCGCAGCGAAATTGTATCAGCATGCCGCCACAGACGGAAACACCTCCTAGGTAACACATGAGCCAATCACCACGCCCCTACGCCAGCCTGTACCCACCCACTCTGTGCCCTATATAAACCATGGTATGTGAATGCTCCCATTAAAATCTCCTGATGATTGAGGGAACCCCCTCATGAAACAGGCCTGTAGAGATGAAGTAGTCTTGTGATTTTTTTTCCCACACATACATATATATATATATATATATATATATACTGTATGTATGTATATATATATATATATATATATATATATATATATATATATATATATAGCTAGAATTCACTGAAAGTGAAGTAATTCACTGAAAGTGAAGTATTATATATAATATATATAATATATATATATATATATATATATATATATATATATATATATATATATATATATATAAGAAATACTTATATATATATATATATATATACATATATATATATCTCAAGAGGGACAGAGACAGCGCACAGTGCATGTGGATCACATGTTACCATGGCGAGAAAACATGGAGAGACTGCCAGTTATCTAGTCTCCACCAGTTGCAGAAAATGTGCCATCAGTACAACTGGACAGTGCTGTTTCAGTTCCATCACCAGGACCATCAGTGAGTCAGACACAAACTAGTCTCATCATTGAACCAGATTCAAGGGCTGCTGAGTTGCCATCATCAGAACCCAGATCACCCACAACAAAAACCCCACCAGTGATCCGCAGGTACCCAGAAAGGTTTCGAGTACCACCAAAAAAACTGAATCTCTGAAGACAGTATAAAAATCTGTGTTAAAGATGTACAAATACTGTTTGTAAAATAAGCATGTTATTGTTTACAAATGAGGGTTAAGAGTTCAGTACTAAAAAAAAAAAAAAAAAGAATGTGGCTTAAGTACAGTTTTTTAATTGAGCTGCTGCATTTTTTGGCTGGGTTGTTTGGGTGATCTGTGTTTGTCTGTTGCCATCTCCTGGTGAATGTTGGCTATAGCGTACTGGGGTTACTTTTTGGTTGGCCAACGATTTACGTGGTGTTGCGCACCTGACTTCAAGTGTGTGAGTCTGTTCTGAAGTCTACAGTAAAGAGACGTACTTCATCACCTCGCCTGTTTATTGCCTCCAACTCAATATATTACAACAACATTGCTCCATGCAGACTCTCTAGGTCCGCATGGAGCTGGAGGGGGCGTGGCCTCCAGGTCCGCCTGAATTTCGGGAGATTTTCGGGAGAAAAATTGTCCCGGAGGTTTTCGGGAGAGGCACTGAATTTCGGGAGTCTCCCGGAAAATCCGGGAGGGTTGGCAAGTATGGTCCTCTGGCTGAGGAATTCATCTGGCATTTAGGCTTGTCACTCACTGCTGATACACACATACTCAAAAGGAGTCCCAAGAAAAGCAACTGACAATTTGCTGAAATGTTGTTATGCTACAATATAAATTCAATGATAGCTATCTAAGTAGCTATCATAAGCTAGCAACACAAGGGGCTAAATGCTAAATTGCATAAACTTAAGATGTAAGGTGACACTGCTCGTGCAGATGTTAAAACAGCAAGTGAGATTCTAATGCCTTGGCTGGTATTATAAAAAAGTAAACATTTTTTTTACAATTACTGTTTCATAGAAAAAGGAAATCTGGGGCCCAGAATTAATTGTAAGTATGCATTAATGCTATCCTCTGTTACATTGGAAAACAAAATGTTTAGCCCAACTACAAACACCAGAAGCCTCAATATTATAAACTTATGAGAGGGACAAGCGGTAGAAAATGGATGGATGGATTTGTTTGGAAAGAAATTATTGGCAAATTGTGTAATGGCCGTTTTTATGATTTCCCATTGAATTCCAATGTGTTAAGTTCCAAAGTTATCTTTCAGAAGTTGCAGTCTGCTTCATATCAAATGTTTACACATGACAAAAACAACCTCAAAGTCGCCTATAGTGGAGGAAAGCACAATAGGCGCAGTTGGGAGAGTGGCTGTACCATCAACCGGAGGGTTCCTAGTTCAATCCCCACCTTCTCCCATCCTAATATACACCCTCAAAAATCAATACATTTTACTTATGTGAGAAAAAAGTTTATTATGCATGTATTTTACATAAACATACCGTTAATATATTTCTAAGACCTTTCATTGTCGTATTTAAGACTTTTTACGAGATTTTAAATAAGATTTAAGACATTTTAATAGTTTAAATTATAATTATTAGATATTAGACTATTTAAGACCCGGTGGATACCCTGATGTATTAACATGTAGTATTACATGAGTATTAAGAGTTAATTTAGGTATGAGTTCTGATTTACTCTAAAAATTGACTCATAATGGAACTTGTTTGTAACCTAAGAATCACTTGTGGTCGACTCAATTTTCCTACACCATTAACAAACAACCAATTATTGTTGTAATTTTGATAGCCTTTGGTGCAAAGTAGCACAATGACATTCAAATACAAATCCATACTGTACCGCTTGGTGAAAAGGGAGCTCAACCATGACTCATGGATGGCGATAGACATGTTTTGCAAATTTAAGCATAGCATGCATTTTATTTTAACATTATATTACAATTGTATTGATTGATATTGACAAATGTACTAACCGGGTGGTTTGATACAAAGACACTGGGATGACCATTTATATGCTTCAGCAGAGCTTTCACTCGTCGCTTCAGAGGGTGATGGTCTTCCAGCAATTCTTGATCTGATCTGGGGATTGGAGCCTCTCTTGCAACAGGTGGCTTAAACATATTGCACTGGGTGAACATAAATACAAATATTAATAATCATGAGAAACTTAAGACAGCTGATAGGCCATTGTCTAAGTCTTACCTTTAACACAAAGCTGGGACATTGTTGCTCCTGCAAAAATGTAGTTACTCTGTTCCTGAGAGTTGTGGCTACACAATCTGGTCCTGGTTGTTCCTTCTCAGTCAGTTTCATCTTCTTCGGAGCAATAGCAGCATTCCTTTCAAAAAGGTGTTCCTCGATGTGTCGAAGCATAATCCCTTTTCTTGTCAGCTCTGGATCAGATTTCAAACGTTCCCCACCAGAGTGCAAAGTTTCTGCATCATTGCGGTCAAAACTACGGGGAGCGTTCGCTGCAATGTGAATGTATGTCTGATAAACTTGATCCATTCTTTTATTCAACTCTCTCTCAACAGTATGGCTGGTGCGTTCTAGGAAGTGGAAACAGAGATGGATTATGACCATAAATTAAGTTCACATGCAAAATGCTCCTTTTACTTACCCTCTTCGTGGAGTAGCCTGCTCCCCTACCGTGCTACGTTCAAAGCAACATTTTTAGTCACCTCAAATGAGTACAAATAGTACAGTAAATAGCACGCAGCAGTTGTAGTACAAAGAAAATTACACTCGATGTTTAGCTTGGGAGCTAACACCTATCTGACCGTTAACGGGGATTAAATGTCCGTTTCGTATTCCGGCAAATAAATATGTTTACACATTTTAGTCCCGGTTGAATTTTCGCTTTAAAACGTGTAACGTGAATGTGAGCATTATTTGGGGAAAGAACGTTCACGGTCGATTAAACCTAGCTTTATTTTCCTGAAAGGAACAGACAACATAAGACTGCTTCGATGGTCCAGTTGGAGCGTTGACTACGTCACAGCGCCCCCTACTGGGTGGAAGAATTCACGCGCAGCTTCATCCAGGACAATATTCATGACAAATTAGTGCTTTGTTTTAAAGATATATTTAGATTTACAATGTATGAAAACAAGGAAAAGGAATTTTACCTTTGCAACCTCATTATACTATCCCGACTTGTTTTTTGTACCTTTAAAAAAAGAATTAGAACTATATGTTAAAACACTCTCTGCCTCTAACAACCAAAAAGCTGTGAAAACGATGATGCTGTGTTCCAAATTTCAATTATTTACTGAAATTGTGTGAGCCTGTGGCTTTGCACTTTGTATATATATATATATATATATATATATATATATATATATATATATATATATATATATATATATATACATATACATATATATATATATATATATATATCAGTGACGTGCAGTCACTAGAGGCCATCATGGAAAGAAAAAAAAAGTAAAAAGAAAAAAAAAAATTAAATTGTTATATGTATCCAGTGATTATACTATAAAGTTATTTTCCATTTAACTTCACCAGTTTTAGATTATTTTTATTCAAAATCGCTGAATTTTCACATTTGCCGTTCAAATACTGAGAAGAGACGGTGCGGTGATCAGCAGCCAGTTGAGGCACGTCACTCAGTGCCGCAACATGGATTGCGCAATGACTCGGCTAACTGCTGGCCTGCTGTGCAGTGAGACTGTATTGCTATATGAACTATATTATACATTTCCATAGTTTAGTTAGCTGAGGTATATAATGTACAGTGTATTTTGTCAACAACTGTATGTGTGTAAAGTATTTCTTGTGCTGAGCGATCATAAAACGGCTGCAAAAGACGCACTGGCTGAGGCTCGCCTCCTGCACCCCCGCCGTAGAATTGTTATATCAACTAAAGCCCACACTTAAACTTTCCACGTGCAAGATTGAATCTATTTAAAAAAATTATTTCATAAGAAGCCAAAAAGTGCAAAAACAATAATGTTGGTGTTGGAGGAGTTGTGAATGACTGCAGGGCCACAACATTAGAATTAGATACACCTGCAGACTGCAGGTGTACCTAATTCACAACTCCTCCAACACGAACATTATTGTTTTTGCACTTTTTGGCTTCTTATTGAATAACTTTTGTAACCTATTTTCATGGGCTTTCCTCTTTGTGATGTTAAGTTCCTTTTATGCGCTGTTATACAGTATATGCCTTGAGCTCTTATTTTGAAGGCGCTAAGAGCGGAAGTGATGTCACGTTGCGGAGGTTTTTGAAAGAATGTAAATAAAGTGGTCCTCGTGTAAACTAGAGCCTCCGTGTTTGTTATTTTGTAGTTTCATACAGTATAGGCGACATTTATAAACCCTCGGTTACACTTTTTTAAATAGATTCAATCTTGCACGTGGAAAGTTTAAGTGAGGGCTTTAGTTGTGGCGCATGGACTTAATTTATAAGTAAAGGTAAGACCATAATAACGTTTTTTTTATTAAATGTGCTTTTTTGTGTGCTACAGTTTGTATGTGTAAAGTTAAAGTTAAGTTAAAGTACCAATGATTGTCACACACACTAGGTGTAATGAAATTTGTCCTCTGCATTTGACCCATCCCCTTGATCACCCCCTGGGAGGTGAGGGGAGCAGTGGGCAGCAGCGGCGCCGCGCCTGGGAATCATTTTTGGTGATTTAACCCCCAATTCCAACCCTTGATGCTGAGTGCCAAGCAGGCAAGAATGCTGGTATGAGCTTTTAAACATAACCCGTTAACTGCTGCCAATCAAATGGTGAATAAGATACTCTTTAGGGTTCATATGTTTGTAAATCTGACTGTGATGAAGTCAGTGCCTCACCAGCCATCAACCTCACCGCACATCACTGATATATATATATAAGAAATACTTGCATTTCAGTGAATTACAGCTATATATATATATATATATATATATATATATATATATATATATTGCATTCTATTTTAGTTACTTTATTGAGTTTAAAACCCCCAGGCGCTGTTTTGTACTGTTTTTGTACTTATTTTGATTATTATTTCTCAACTGTCCTCCCACCTCCAAAGACATTCACCTGGGGATAGGTTGATTGGCAACACTAAATTGTCCCTAGTGTGTGAATGTGAGTGTGAATGTTGTCTGTCTATCTGTGTTGGCCCTGTGATGAGGTGGCGACTTGTCCAGGGTGTACACCGCCTTCCGCCCGAATGCAGCTGAGATAGGCTCCAGCGACCCCAAAAGGGACAAGCAGTAAGAAAATGGATGGATGGATGGAGTTGAGCATATGTCAGCATGTGGCCCCACTTTTAACTCTTTTTTTCAAACGCTTATTTCAAACTTGTCACCTCATGTGTTTAAATAAAACATTTGTTACGCAAGACAAATATAGGATGTTAGTTACTAAAATACACTTTTACCTTGTTTCTGCTCGTCTGCTGCTCTTTAAGGGGAACTGCAATTTATTTATTTATTTTGTCTATCGTTCACAATCATTATGTGAGAACATACATCTTTTTTCTTTTACGATTTTAATGATAATAAAAAACAATTGAAAGATGCGGCTAATAGGAATCACCGTTGTAGCTTTTAAAGCATGGGTGTCAAACTCTGGCCCGCGGGCCAAAATTGGCCCGCCGTGTAATTTCACTTGGCCCTTGAGGCAATACCAAATTAACTCTAGAGCTGGCCCGCCGATTATATACAGTGGTGGTGCCGCGGTACACCGCATTCCCCGCTAATTGTCATACTTGCCAACCCTCCAGGGAGACTCCCAAATTTCAGTGCCCCTCCCGAAAATCGTCACGTCCGCTTTTCATCCAGTCCAACGATTGCTGGCCCAGTCACATAATATGTGCGGCTTCTGCACGCACACACAAGTGAATGCAATGCATACTTGATCAACAGCGATACAGGTAACACTGAGGGTGGCTGTATAAACAACTTTAACACTATTAGAAATATACGCCACACTGTCAACCTACACCAAACAAGAATGACAAACACATTCCGGGAGAACACCCGCAGCGTAACACAACAAAAACACAACAGAACAAATACCCAGAACCCTTTGCAGCACTAACTCTTCCGGGATGATACAAGGTGTGTGTGTGTGGGAGGGTGTTGGTGGTAGCGGGGGGTGTATTTTGTAAGGCATCCACCCCGGTGGGATTACAGACGCCGCCATCAACCCCGGTAAACTCTCCCACGCCTGCTCCTCTGACTCCGCCCACGCCAGCAGACGAGCCTCCTGCTGCTCTGACTCCGCCCACGCTGGCAGACGAGCCACCTGCTGCTCTGACTCCGCCCACGCCGGCAGACGAGCCGCCTGCTGCTCTGACTACGCCCACGCTGGCAGACGAGCCGCCTGCTGCTCTGACTCCACCCACGCCGACGACATAGTCTTCCTCGTCGCCAGCGGGCCACCCCACGGCTTCGCCAGCGTCTACAGCATCGTCGCCTCCGCGACCTCCAGCTGGCCTGACGCACAGTCGGCCATCAGGCGCCGGCATGCGGTCCTCTCGTCAGCCATGGATGTGGCCATTCCATGGGCGACCGCCTCGCCCACCTGACTCTTCCCCGCTGATTGCGGGGACAATAGGCCTGGTGCCTCACCGCCTCGTCCTCCCTCCGCCCTCCCGTGACTTTGGACTCTTTTGGTTTTCTAGAACGTCTGGTATCCGTTATTGGAAGGGGGCCTACTGTCAGGCCTGTCACTGACAGTTTTGGTTATGTTTTAGTTTTCCTTCTGTTTGTTATATTTCCTGTCATCGCTCTTATTTTTGTTCAGTTTTCTGCTTGCCTCTCTTAGCGCTGTTCCCCTCAGCTGCGACTGATTGGCACCTGGCCACACCTGGTGTCAATCAGTCTGCTGCTATTTATACCTGCCTTGCCCTCCAGTCAGTGCTGGAGTATTGTTTGTTGTATGATGTGGACTGCCTGTTTCTTGTATGCTGTGAGCTATTCCCTGGATCCTGACTCCTGTCCCTGTTTGCTGTTTCCTGGTTTCTGGTTTGTGTTTTCCTTGCATTTTTTGAACATTAAAACCATGTTTTCTTGTACCAATCCTGCCATCTCTGCATATTGGGGTTCGTCACCACCACTTCATGACACCGAGACGTTGCAAGGAGAGGAAGGAGAAGGTCTGCATCAACAATCATTTTATTGAGAAAAAACTGATTAGTCGGTTGTAACTACACCAAAACAACATCAGCAACAAACTACTTTCATGCAAAACCTATCACTTTCTGTCGTAACCACACCAAAACAAACAAACTTTAGGTTGTATTGACAGCAACCACGCTCTTTTTTTCTTTCATTCACACCAAAAGGTGCACACACTCAAATCAGCCAGTGATGTGTTCACGACCACAAAAACAGTCGGACAACGCAAGGACCACACATATACTAACTATTAGGTCGTTACAATGTGAAACAGTTCACACGCAGACAATCAATATCATTAACAGTGTGTTATGTGTCCATGTTGCGGTTTTGCAGGTTAGCTTATAGCAGTGTTTCTCAAATATTTTGTGTTACGCCCCACCTCGGAAGAAGAAAATATTTTGTGTCCAGCAAAAACTGTTGTCACCGTTGAAAGAAGCATTGAATTGAGAATGCTCAGGCAAACTGTAACCTGTAACAGTATTACACTCCTGGCTGGCATGTGCGTGATGGGTTTCATCAAAGGTTTGCAGATCTTGGTTGTTGCCAGCAATCCTCTGTACTGGTGCATCAGTACTGTACTGTTCATAAGTGTACCGCTCTGTTCCCTCTGGTATCAGAGTATAATTGTTACATTCGTGGTTCTCACTGCCAATAGGAACATCTAAAACGCCCTTTAATTCCTCCCGAACTACTTTGCGCTTGTGTTCGGGTAGCCTATAGGGCCGAGACTTCACCGTCACGCCTGGGCTGGTCTCTATGTGATGCTGGGTGAGGTTCGTGCGGCCAGGCAGGGGGAGAACACGTCCGCAAAATGCTGCTGCAAAGTGGCCACATCTGCTCTCTGTGACGGCGTGAGATGATTATCACAGCGGAGAGGGAAGGGCCAGGGAAAGGGAGGAACCTCCGGACCCAGCTCCTTGCTCTACGCTATTGCCGTTACCATGGAGACAGGCTCCGCCTCCCTCCATCCTTTTAGGAGGTTGAGGTGGTATATTTGTGTTTCCCCGCCCTGGTCAGACCGCCTGACCTCATAATCCACATCACCTACTCGTTGTGTGACAACAAAGGGTCCTTGCCACTGGACGAGTAATTTGGAGCTGGACGTTGGGAGTAATACAAGTACCTTCTCTCCCGGTGAAAATTGTCTGAGTTGCGTCCTCGTTATACAGACGCTGCTGACGTTCTTGGGCTTGGAGCAAATTCTCACGTGACAAGTGCCCCAATGTGTAGAGTTTCGCTCTCAAGTCCATGACGTATTGAATTTCATTTTTTCTGGGGCTTGGACCTTCCTCCCAGCTTTCTTTAACTAGGTCCAGCACTCTGCGCGGCTTTCGCCCGAACAACATTTCAAATGGGGAAAACCCAGTGGAGGCCTGAGGAACCTCCCGCACTGCAAATAACAGGGGATCCAACCTTTTATGCCAATTTGGTTTGTCCTCGTGTACGAACTTCCGGATCATGGATTTCAAGGTTCTATTCAGCTGCTCTATCAGCCCATCAGTCTGCGGGTGGCAAACGCTGGTCCGAATGGATTTGATCCCCAATAATCCGTACAGCTCCTTTAACGTGCGTGACATAAAGGACGTGCCCTGGTCAGTCAGAATCTCTTTCGGGATTCCGACTCCGGAGATAACTTGAAACAGCGCCTTCGCGACACTCTTTGCAGAGATGGAGCGCAGCGGTACTGCTTCGGGATAGCGCGTTGCGTAATCCACCAGGACTAGCGCAAAGCGATATCCCTGGGTGCTCGGGTCAAATGGTCCAACGAAGTCCATGCCAATTCACTCAAATGGGACTTCTATGAGTGGCAATGGCCGTAAAGGCGCCCCAGGGGTGGCCGCTGGGTTGACTTGTTGACAGTCTGGGCAAGCCGCGAACCAGCGGCGCAAGTCTGCCCGGATGCCTAGCCAATAGAAACGGGCCATTACCCGGTTGAGTGTTTTATAATACTCCATGTGACCGGCCATCGGGTTGAAATGTCCCGACAGCTTTTTGGCGCCAGCAATTGGGTGATTTCCTCTCCTGTCTGAGTGTCACGACTCACTCTGTATAATCTGTCCCTAATTAATGCAAAGCGAGAGATACCCCGCGCTATCCCCGGGCGAACCAGCTGCCCATCAATTGATATAACTTGGTCCCAGGTCGTGCGCAGAGTGTCATCTCAAGACTGCTTGAGTGGAAAATCATTCCTGAGGCACCATTGGGGAACCGGGGAAATCTCTTGCAAAGTGCTCTCAGTACAATAGCCAATCAAATTAGATCTACGTTGTTTTCATCCCACAGCATTCATCCAATCAAATTGCAGGACAACCAACGAACAAGAGTTGTCAAACAACGTGCCAGTGAGAAAAAATTATGCCAAAGTTGCTTCCGTTCGGGTATAAAAACGACTTGGTCAACAAAAAACGAATTGCAGTATGCAAAACATGCAGTTGGAATATTACAGACGGAGACGCAACAACTTCCAACTTCGTTCGACATTTGAAGTTGTACAAAGAACGGTAAGTTTTGAATGTAAGCTAACGTTTATTGGCTAAGTAACGTGACTTTTATTTGCTGTGTAGTTAAATCAGTGAGGCTGTAAACTCACTGCTAACGTTATAATCATAGACATCTTATAAGTAGACGCAGCATCGAGCGCTACGGCCTACTGGCGCTGACGAGACACAGGGCCGCCCTCTTGGAGTGGTGATCCGCTCCACTCAGTGCAATTCATTTGGCAGGAGCAATAAACTGTCAGCGCATTTAATTAACCTTACCTCACTGAATCCACTGATTTTCATGCGCTTTTTTGTCATGCGTGTAGCTATGATAAAGGCCACATGTTTTGGCGTGTTTTATTATTCATAGTTTGCTTAACAGTAATAGAATATTCTTATATGCTATAACTGACCAGATGTCTGAGATCAAAACTGGGAATATAATCCCAGAGAAGGGGGAAAAAAACGGTCAGCTATTTTTAAGTTCAAGAAACAATATGATTAGGTTATATAAACATGCGTATATCCTACATAAACAATGTATGAATACATTAGATATCTATATATCTTAGACTGTACCTCTGTTGCTGCAGCAGCAGAGAGTTTATTCTGTTTTGACACTTTGTATTGATATTTTGTATTACATTCTTCCCTTAAATGATAATGTTTACAGTGATTGTTTTATATGTATTTTTTTATGTATGTCGCTTTGGATAAAAGCGTCTGCCAAATACTTAAACAGATATAAACACCTGAAAGTCTTTATATCAGCGAAAACCACCAATCTGTTTCACTGGATTCAGAATAAAACCAAATTCTGTTTTACCCAACAATGTTAGTATTTGAATATTGTTACTTGAAGACTTATTCCTGGTTACAATTATACTGGTAAGTATTGTCTTATATTTTGCCTAAAATGAGAATGCATCATAATCAGTGGCAGCTGGTGAATTTTGTTTTAGGTGGGGCTGAAAGTTTGTAAACCAAATCCCTGTAGGGGCGTCATCCTTCCCCAGAAGATTTCTTTGTGATTTTCACATACAAATATTGAAGATCTTTTCTCCTTCTCAACTCTGTGGTAATATTATTTTCACAAAATACAACTAGTACATTAATTTTAAATCTTACTTGTGAAAAGTAATCCCCCGATTCCTATTTTCAACAGTCCGCACATTTGAGCAGGAAAAGACGGAACACCATCTTTGTTTTCTACCTGTCAACTGTCAGTTTAGGCTGCTCGCCGTCTCCTCATCACCACTTCAAGATGGCGGCCGAATTGCTCGCGTCACAGCAGCCAATGCTGCGCCTACTTATAAGGTGTCTATGGTTATAACGTCATTGCAAACACGCCAATCTGATGCGTCCACTGCAGTTCGCTACCTTAATCATACTTTTTGTCAAGTCAGTTTTTTTTAAGCAGGGTTGCATGAGGTACCTTACGTTACGTTAGTGAATGCATCACACAGTACCGTAACAGACGGCGGTCAGCAGCACCGCGTATTTTAGCCACCTACAAAAAGACAAACATAGTCAAATAAAGGTCAGTTAAAATGTATACTATATTAAGAATATATGTACCTATTGCATAGGGCCCTGACATCTAAAAAGTACAACTTTGTTCATTGTTATGTTAATGTATTTATGTTTTTCATGTGTACGCACACATAAACACACATACAGTATGAGATGATATCAATGAGATAAGGTAAAAACAGGATAGAAACTGCTGTGGAACTAGTTACAATCATACTTGCCAACCTTGAGACCTCCGATTCCCGGAGGTAGGAGGCGGGGGGCGTGGCTGGGGCGTGGTTAAGAGGGGAGGAGTATATTTACAGCTGGAATTCACCAAGTCAAGTATTTCATATATATATATATATAGGAAATACTTGACTTTCAGTGAATTCAAGTTGTATATAATTTTTTTTAAATTATATTATATATATATATATATATATATATAAATAAAAGAAATACTTGAATTTTAGTGTTCATTTATTCACACCTATACACAACACTCATCTACTCATTGTTGCACTTGAAAGTGCAATGCTTTGCAGCCAGAAGCACAGCTTTTGGAGGAGCATAGGTATGGGCAGCATCTGTGAAATGTAATTTGCAGGAAAGGAGTTAAGGGTTGAATTGTCCATCCTTGTTCTATTCTCTGTCACTATTTTTCTAACCATAATGAACACCCTCTCTGATGATGCATTGCTGTGTGGCACGCACAAAAGTGCTTTCATCAAATGCACTAGTCTGGAATCTTCCATCTCTCCCTAGCATGGCCCAAAACCGGTCAATCCTTGCTTCCTGAGGAAGATCTTCAATGCCAACTTGTTCCCTCTAATTGTTCATGTGTGTGAGCAAACACAAAAACTCCCTGAGCATTCAGTCGAGCACATGTGAGCAACATCACACGTGGCAATACCAGCAGCACACCTGTCTCAAACCAATCTTTTATTATAACACTCAAATGAGAGCAGTCATTTTCATGAGATTATTTTGTAATATTAGTGATTTGGCCCACTTGTAATGAAAATAAAATAAAACTTGTTTTTCATAAACTATGGATTAGTATTGTACAATATGTCTGGGTGGGGGTCCTGCTTTGAAAATCATTTGTACCCCTTTCAGAGATCACATTTAGTTCCCCTTAAACATCCTCATGTTGCACAATGAAATGTAAGCATAGGATGAATTCCTGTAACTTTCTCTATTAACAGCATTCCATGATTAATATAAACAAATTAACATTAATAATAAATGACAGTAGAATAAGCACACGTATGACTGAGGAGTCATAGTGTAACTTTGTGTGGTGTTAGAGTTGTCCGACTTTTTGTGTGGCCATAAACGCACCAGTGGCTTAGTGCTATGCGTGTTGGTGACCGATGACAAGTTGGTTTTGGCCTGGTTTGTACGGCAGAAAATGACTAGTTTTTCGAGATAGCAGTTTTTTAATCATGTTTTTGGTGTGGTTATGGCCGAATATAAACAGTGTTGCTCAATAAAGTGATCGATATAATTCGTGTCCTTGAAACATCTCGATAAACGTTACAATAATTGAACGGTGTTCAATTGAACGGTGTTGACGAACACCGTTAGGGCCGCTTGTTGTCACTGTCACTCAGAGTTGCATTGCAAAATTACACAGAATAAATGTGTTTATTTTGTTTAGAATTCAGATGGGTTTGATTTGGTGCGCGGCATGTATTTGCTGTGCGCAGAGGACGCTTGAGCATTGCGCAATTGCGCAGGCGCGCACCTTAGAGGGAACGTTGTGCCAAGCACTTGGTACTCCACTACTTTTTCCCGGAGGCTATCAGGTCTAATTGCAGCTGCTGCTTGGAACTTACAAGCGTATTTCTTCATCTTACTCGTCGTTGGCGTCACCATGGCTGTATCTTCCTCGTTCTTCTGCGTCGTCTCCCTGTTTTGTGCGCAGTTGTGCGCTCTCTAAAAGCCGTAGATGTTATAACGTGATTGGGCAGGCACGCTGTTTATATCGTGGGAGAGCGGACGTGAAAACAGGCTGTCGACAAGTCACTCAGGTCTGCATGGAGCTGGAGGGGGCGTGGCCTCCAGCTCCGGCTGAAAATCAAGAGATTTTTGGGAGAATATTTGTCCCGGGAGGTTTTCGGGAGAGGCGCTGAATTTCGGGAGTCTCCTGAAAAATACGGGAGGGTTGGCAAGTATAGTTACAATGCAATATGCCATGGAAATACAATGTTAACACTTTTGTGCAAATAAGTACAGTTGCACTTGTTTTTTCAAATGCGTTTATTCTGTAAAGGAATGAGTTAAATGTTTAAAATTACTGGTTAATAGTGCTATTATGAAGTGCAAAGTCAGCACTATTTTTTTTTATCAACCTCTTGGTGTTTCATGCCATGCGGAGGCTCCATCATCTTCGGAAGGTCACTTGTCAGTTTTGTTTTAGTATACTTTCACTACTTCTCATTGACAGTTGTAGCTTTTTCTTTTCTTTTTTTTAGCTTTTAATTTACCACTACGGTGTGACAGTTCGACTGTTTGCAGGCAACCCGGGCCAGTGTTTGAGCCAAACTGACATTCGCTCAAAGAGAGGTCTTGTTCATGGGAGTGGTAGATATAGTGCCGTAATTCAGAGTCTGTGGCAGCAATTGAGGGGTGGGAGTGGTCTGTATACAATGAGTAAGGAAAAGAGAACATGGAACTGGAACCATGAGCGTGTGTCCAGCAAGAACGGTTGTCACCGTTAAAAGAAGCATTGAATTGAGAATGCTCAAGCAAACTGTAACCTGAAACAGTACTACACTCCTGGCTGGAATGTGCGTGATGGGTTTCATCAAAGGTTTGCAGATCTTGGTTGTTGCCAGCAATCCTCTGTACTGGTGCATCAGTACTGTACTGTTCATAAGTGTACCGCTCTGTTCCCTCTGGTATCAGAGTATAATTGTTACTTTCGTGGTTCTCACTGCCAATAGGAACATCTAAAACGCCCTTTAATTCCTCCCGAACTACTTTGCGCTTGTGCTCGGGTAGCCTATAGGGCCGAGACCTACCCGTCATGCCTGGGCTGGTCTCTATGTGATGCTGGGTGAGGTTCGTGTGGCCTGGCATGGGGGAGAACACGTCAGCAAAACGCTGCGGCAAAGTGGCCACATCTGCTCTCTGTGACGGCGTGAGATGATTATCACAGCAGAGAGGGAAGGGCCGCGGGGAGGGGGAAACCTCCGGACCCAGCTCCTCGCTCTCCGCTATTGCCGTTACCATGGAGACAGGCTCCGCCTCCCTCCATCCTTTTAGGAGGTTGAGGTGGTATATTTGTGTTGCCCCGCCCCGGTCAGACCGCCTGACCTCATAATCCACGTCACCTACTCGTCGTGTGACCACAAAGGGTCCTTGCCACTGGACGAGTAATTTGGAGCTGGACGTTGGGAGTAATGCAAGTACCTTCTCTCCCGGTGAAAATTGTCTGTGTTGCGTCCCCATGTTATACAGGCGCTGCTGACGTTCTTGGGCTTGGAGCAAATTCTCACGTGACAAGTGCCCCAATGTGTGAAGTTTTGCTCTCAAGTCCATGACGTATTGAATTTCCTTTTTACTGGGGCTTGGACCCTCCTCCCAGCTTTCTTTAACTAGGTCCAGCACCCCACGCGGCTTCCTGCCGAACAACAGTTCAAATGGGGAAAACCCTGTGGAGGCCTGAGGAACCTCCCGCACTGCAAATAACAGGGGATCCAACCATTTATGCCAATTTGGTTTGTCCTCGTGTACAAACTTCCGGATCACGGATTTCAAGGTTCTATTCAGCCGCTCTACCAGCCCATCAGTCTGCGGGTGGTAAACGCTGGTCCGAATGGATTTGATACCCAATAATCCGCACAGCTCCTTTATCGTGTGTGACATAAAGGACGTGTCCTGGTCAGTCAGAATCTCTTTCGGGATTCCGACTCGGGACATAACTTGAAACAGCGCCTGCGCGACACTCTTTGCAGAGATGGAGCGCAGCGGTACTGCTTCGGGATAGCGCGTTGCGTAATCCACCAGGACTAGCGCAAAGCGATATCCCTGGGCGCTTGAGTGAAATGGTCCGACGAGGTCCATGCCAATTCGCTCAAATGGGACTTCTATGAGTGGCAATGGCCGCGAAGGCGTCCTAGGGGTGGTCGCTAGGTTGACTAGTTGACAGTCCGGGCAAGCCCCGCACCAGCGGCGTAAGTCTGCCCGGATGCGTGGCCAATAGAAACGGGCCATTACCCGGTTGAGTGTTTTATTATACCCCATGTGACCGGCCATTGGGTTGAAATGTGCTGCCTGGAAAATCATTACCCGACGGCTTTTTGGCGCCAGCAATTGGGTCATTTCCTCTCCTGTCTGAGTGTCACGACTCACTCTGTATAATCTGTCCCTAATTATTGCAAAGTGAGGGAAATGCCGCTCTATCCCCGGGCGAACCAGCTGCCCATCAATTGATATCACTTGGTCCCACGTCGCGCGTAGAGTGTCATCTCGAGACTGCTTGAGTGGAAAATCATCCATGGGGCGCCATTGGGGAACCGGGGAAACCTCTTGCGAGGTCCCCGCCGACTCCCCTTCCCCCTCCCCCGCGCCAGCGTCGACATCACTGGGCTTAATGTTCACGGACCCGTCTTCTGAACGGATATCTTCGCGGTCATCGTTGACAATCTTACTTAGCAGTTCGATGTTGACTCCACTGTTGAGCAAGCTTAGGAAGCACTCAAAGCCTTTGTTGGTGTCACTCTCCTTTTGGTCTGGTGAAGTAACACTTGAACTGGGAGGAGGCGTTGCAATAGGTGGTGGTCTGGGAAATAATTGTGCAGCAAGAGGTCTAATGGCCGTGTGATCAGGAACCTGGCAGAAGATCAAAATGACAGACATGTTACTTATAAATGATTGAATCAAAACAGAGTTGGAGTAGTCTTTAATTGTACAACAAGAGTTTTGAAAGCCCCATTAACTTGTCACAACGCTACAGTTTGGAATGGGGAGACCCTGATCCGGTTAGCATTTTAGGTAGAGATGGGCATGTAATCACTGTAAATTTGCTTTATAACTATGAGCAAAACAATTATTACCTTAAGAGTATGTAAATGCAGTAATTACTGTTGGTTTGTCAGCTTGTTAATGAGTAAGTTAGTCAGCAACATAACTCAAAAACTTGATGGATTTTCATGAAACTTTCAGGAAATGGGATAAGGAAGAACAGATTGGATTTAGGGCCTGATCCATATCATTCCTACTATGTTACCTTATGTTTCTGTTTCAATGTCAGAAGTGGGATTTGAACCCACGCCTCCAACTGGAGACCAGAATTCCCAAGCAGGGAAGGTGTGACCTTGAACCTGGCGCCTTAGACCACTCGGCCCTCCTGTTTCCTTCATTCCGCTATAGATTAAGTCAAGGGCACAAACACAGATCCCCTCGTAATAGGATTGTATTTATTTTAAATTCTCCGACTGACAAGCTAGCAGCTAATTGTGTGAAGCCGCTCTCCGAATTTAATAATCACCTCCATTATGGCAAATAAACTACATTTCTTAATAACCTAAGTATCATTATCAAGTATTAGGACGAAGCTAAACCTTTTACACACCAAGAAAGAGCAAGCAGAAGAAGGCATGCTAATAGCTAAGCTAGCTGTTGAAATAGCTTGAAGTAGAATAAATACGTGCATAGAGTAAGGCTGAGCGGTGTACCAGTATAACAGATAATACCGGTATTTTAAAAAAAAGAGATATATATTTGAGACAATACCTCCATACCTTCATGTAGTATCATGGCGCCGATGAAGGCTGCCTCGGTGCTCTCGTGCGCTCTGTTTTGTTTGTTTTTGTGCGTAAATTGTGTGTCCGCGTGCTCTTACACCCGCGAAGAGCTACTGAACATCAGATCCATCATCCCTATGGACTTATTACCGGTCATTTTAGCGTCAGCTGCGGATTTGGTCCATTCTGTGATCAAAAGAGGGAGACCGCACCGAAGAGGGAAGCGAGCGGGCGCCCTTATTAGTCTTCGCGGACGGGGATTACGCACGCCTCTACCAGGCATCTTTCTCTCCAACGTCCACTCACTTGCCAACAAGATGGACGAGCTAGCGTTGCTGATGAGAAGAAACAAGGACTTTTCCTCATCTTGTGTTTGAGCGCAAGTGTCCCGGACAGCGCGGTTCAACTCTCCGGCAAAAAAAGAGGCGGCGGAGTCTGCTTCTTTATCAATAACAGCTGGTGTACAGACGTGACGGTAATATCCAAACACTGCTCTCCTTCTCTGGAATATCTTTTCATTCACAGTAAGCCCTTTTACTCACCGCGTGAGATCATTTCATTCATTCTGGTGGCCGTTTACATCCCACCCGGTGCGGACATGCGTGATGCTCAACGCACGCTTGCAGGACAGATCTTACATGTGGAACGGTCTTTTCCAGACTCTGTTATCGTGCTTGGTGACTTTAACAAGGGAAATTTTAGCCAGGAATTACCCAAGTATAGGCAGTCTATTAAAGGCCCGACCAGAGAGGAGAACACTTTGGATCACTGCTACACTACAATAAGCAAGGCTTTTCATGCAGTCCCGCGCACTGCTCTTGGACTATCAGATCACGTGATGGTGCACTTAATCCCTTCATACAGACAGAGACTGAAACTGGCTAAACCTGTTGAGGACCATTAAGTGTTTCACCGCCGAGGCTGTGGAAGAGCTGCGTGCATGTTGGGAGACGACAGACTGGGAGGCAATTGGAGCGGCCACGGACAATCTGGACGAGTATACATACATACATACATACATACATACAGTTCAATGAGGCGCGCGTCATTCCAACACGCACCAGGGCTTGTTATAACAACGACAAGCCCTGGTTCACACCCAAGATCCGACAGCTGCGCAAGAAGGAGGCTGCGTGGAGAAGCGGGGACCGAAGTACCTACAGAGAAGCGAAGTACCACTTCAACAGGGAAGTGGAGAAAGCTAAATCTGTGTACTCTAACCGTCTACAGGAACAGTTTCGCTCCAATGATTCTGCGGACGTTTGGAGAGGGCTAAGGGCCCTTACGAACTATAAGCCCAAAATCCCCCAGGCCCTGAATGACCGGACTCACGCTCAAGACCTCAACACACATTACTGTCGTCATGAACGGCCTTCAGCTCATCAAAGCTCTGCTCCCCCCACCATCACCCTCCCCACCAACGCCAGCACTTCATTAAAGGAGTTAAAGGACATCACAGGACTCCAAGAATATCATAGGACTGTAAAGGCCCTCTCCATCCAAGAGGAGGATGTACGCCGGCAGTTCTTGAAGCTGAATACGCAGAGGGCCCCCGGGCCGGATGGTGTCTCCCCTTCCACTCTCAGACACTGTGCGGATCAGCTGGCTCCTGTCTTCACTGACATTTTTAACACCTCTCTGGAGCTATGCCGCGTGCCGTTCTGCTTTAAGACCACCATTGTCCCTGTCCCCAAGAAAGCATGGATCACAGGACTTAATAACTACAGGCCGGTTGCGCTGACGTCTGTGGTCATGAAGTCCTTTGAGCGATTGGTCCTGCCCCACCTCAAGGACATCACCGCCCCCCTCCTGGACCCACTGCAGTTCGCCTACAGAGCAAACAGGTCTGTGGATGATGCAGTGAACCTGGCCCTCCACTTCATCCTGGAGCATCTGGACTCCCCAGGAACCTACGCTAGGATCCTGTTTGTGGACTTCAGCTCTGCCTTTAACCATCCTCCCTGGACTGCTACGAGACAAGCTCTACCAGCTCAGCGTGCCCAACTCCCTCTGCAGTTGGATCAATGACTTCCTGACAGACCGAAGACAGCACGTGCGGCTGGGGAAGATTGTCTCGGACAGTCGAACCACGAACACTGGTACTCCTCAGGGCTGTGTACTCTCCCCCTGGCTCTTCTCCCTGTATACAAACTGCTGCACCTCCAGTCACCAGTCCGTAAAACTGCTCAAGTTTGCGGATGGCACTACCCTCATCGGGCTCATCTCGGATGGTGATGAGACCGCCTACAGGAGAGAGGTGGACCGGCTGGCGTCCTGGTGCAGCCTCAACAACCTGGAGCTGAACGCCCAGAAAACAGTGGAGATGATCATGGACTTCAGGAAAGTCACAGCCCCACCATCCCCCCTCAACCTGATTGACTCTCCCACCCCCGTCTCCATTGTGGACTCCTTCCGTTTCTTGGGCACCACCATCACCCAAGACCTCAAGTGGGAGCCGGCCATCAGCTCCCTCATCAAGAAGGCCCAGCAGAGGATGTACTTTCTGCGGCAGCTGAGGAAACGTAAGGTGCCGACCAAGATGCTGGTGCAGTTTTACTCAGCTATCATCGAGTCCATCCTGACCCCCTCCATCACCGTGTGGTTCCCCGGCGCCACAGTCCAAGATAAGCATCGACTGCAGCGCATGGTACGTGCTGCTGAGAAGGTGATTGGCTGCAAGCTTCCATCCCTCCAGGACTTGTTCTCCTCCAGGACCAGGAGGCGTGTGGGTCGGATCACAGCTGACTCTTCTCACCCTGGACACAAACTATTCTCCCCTCTCCCCTCAGGCAGGAGACTATGGTCCATCCAGACCCACATCTCCCGCCACATGAACAGTTTTTTCCCTTCGGCCATCAGGCACATAAACAACTCCCAACAGTAGCTCCTTCTAATTCTATAACAAGATCTGATAGCTCAGTTACAGCTCTTGTTATTACCAAATCTGTGTTATATGTGTTTTATGTTGCACGATTGCACCAAGAAAAATTCCTAGTTTATGAACCCATTCTCAAACAATGGCAATAAAACTATTCTGAGTCCGGTATCATTTGATGTGCCTTTGTTACGGCCGGTGCGGCGCACAGGCACCATAGCTGAAGAAGGGTCTGGCACATGTCCAGAGTCGCTACCGCGCATTGCCTCCAATCCCCCGCCACATTCCCCTTCACACACAGCCGACATGCCCGCACCGTAGCGCCGGCGGATCCTCTTTTTTAACCAGAGGTAACACAAGCCGGTGAAAAGATTCAACAAAACAGCCGTCAAAACTGCCACTGCTAACTGCTAAAGCTAACAAATACAGTTCAGCTGAAACCATCGCTGACGTCACAAGTCGCTTGACACAAAAGGCACACGCACGCACGCGCCGCTCTCATAAACTTCTCTCAACTGCATATGACATTACCTAAAGGTTTTTTAAATAACAAATTAATTACTTTCCCCAGTAATTAATATAATATATATATATATATATATATATATATATATATATATATATATATATATATATATATATATTATATTTCGCGATTCGGCCTAAAAATACTGAGGTATCAGTTTTGGTCCATACCGCCCAGACCTAGTGCTCAGTAAAGTTTAAGAAGGGTTGATGGAACCATATTACAGCAGAAAGTACACTGAAATTAAAAAGTAGGTTAGAGTTGTCGAGAGGAAATATAGTAACAAGAGTTGCCGTGTCAACGTTGTCAGTCAGTATACAACACTTAAAAGAGCCATATGTAATAATTTCATGTCAAGTCATCATTAAATGGCACTGATATGTCAAAAGACATTAATAAATCATGTTATTTTCGAATACCTCTAACTGATAACAGTAGTTCAGCCGGGATGTGCTCATTTCAAAATTAGATTTACAGCCCCGAAATCTTGTTATTGTTTACTTTCGATGCTCCGCCCTCTACCGTTTAACCAATTAGAAAGTCTGTGAGTGTGTCACATCCAGGTTGCAAGTAGCGCACCGCCCTCTTCGTCGAGCTACTGCCACTGGTAAAGTTACTAAACATATCAGACCTTAGTAAATCTAAAAGGTGTCGTTACGATTCTCAATTTATTCATGGCAAAGCCAGGAACAAAACGAGGATTTGTATCGCAATGCTTTTGAAAGATGGAGACGATTGAAGGCAGAAAATATTTTTTAATCTGACGCCAAATTTGCTAATTTCCTCCTTGATAGGTAAGTAAGACATTTACGTTTTCTTATTACTTTAAAAAAATGCAAATGGACATTTCTTATTCAAACTATATTGTCCAATACAGTCTATGACCTTGTCTAATAAAAGCTAGTATGTTCATGCAACGAATGCTTAGGAGCGAAGCACCATCACACTAGTGTCGTAGCATGCTAGCCTGGTCAATGACACATTGACATATAGGCGGGGGAAATATATGCCCGTTAGCCTGCATGTCAATGTGTCATCCAACTGACAGGGCAAAATATATTTTCGACAAATAAAACCTGTGTGGATACAATGTAAAGCGCTTTGAGTCACTTGAGAAAAAGTGCTATATAAATGTAATTCACTTCACGTAGTGTCAGTGCCTAATTCGTTCTCAATATGCAGATATACTGAGGAAATGAGTTCCAACATTAGCACGGCTAATTGCGGTTTCTGGTACTGTATGTTCATCAAACACATATTGGGTGGTATGTGCTTGGTATTACTTGTAATGATTTTGTACTTTGTGTATTGACATGGTAGTAGGCTATATGATTTATGCGTAATGTGGTTTTTGCGTAACGTGGTTTGCTCATAGAATTGCACTCTGCACTGAAAGATGGTGATGTGCGAAGATGGAAGTGAATGCAGTGCGTCAGGTTGGATGCAACATGGGAGTTATGCTGAACGAAATGTGGCGGTAATTTTAGTGTTGGCCCTGGCTTGCCATCAAAGTAGGCCTATGCAATATATAATACCTACTCAGTGGCCTAGTGGTTAGAGTGTCCGTCCTGAGATCGGTAGGTTGGGAGTTCAAACCCCGGCCGAGTCATACCAAAGACTATAAAAAAAATGGGACCCATTACCTCCCTGCTTGGCACTCAGCATCAAGGGTTGGAATTGGGGGTTAAATCACCAAAATGATTCCCGGGCGCAGCCACCGCTGCTGCCCACTGCTCCCCTCACCTCCCAGGGGGTGATCAAGGGTGATGGGTCAAATGCAGAGAATAATTTCGCCACACCTAGTGTGTGTGTGACAATCATTGGTACTTTAACTTTTAACTTTAATATATTATCATATATATAATTATTTCGATGGTGGTCCGTGTGGTCAAACCAGACATTTTAGCAGGGTAATGCCAACAATCTGTCCCAACTCCCGGCGAAAATATCGCTGCGTAACTTTACAAATACATTTAACAAATCGACATCAGTAAACAATCTTGCAAGAAGCATAAACAAGAGAAACCTACAGGGTAGAACTCGTCGATTGCGATTTGAAGTTCCTTGGAGTAGAATTCGGATTCGGCTGCGTATCTGGCAACCTCAGTCATGGAGAGTGGGAGGGGACTACAGAATTTTGACCCTGATAGCAGTACCATTTCTGGCCACATTATTACACATGCCACTTTTAAGAGGGCGGATCGAGCCATAAACTGGTGGTGCCTAAACCAATGGTAATTTCAGTATATAATCAATGAGAGTGATTAGATCGCGATTTTTATTTTCTCAAAATATTTTCTTTTTCTTTTTTTAATCCATCCATCCATTTGCTACCGCTTATTCCCTTCGGGGTCGCGGGGGGCGCTGGAGCCTATCTCAGCTACAATCGGGCGGAAGGCGGTGTACACCCAGGACAAGTCGCCACCTCATCACAGGGCCAACACAGATAGACAGACAACATTCACACTCATATTCACACACTAGGGTGATTTAAATAAATAGTAGAAAGTAGTTTTTGTGTTTGTATAGTTATTTAGTACTATTGACTTTGTTTTGACAAAACAATTGTATAAGAGAATAAGGAACTTGTTAAAATATTCTGCTAGTATTGTAAAACTGTAAATGGCAATCATCATAAATGCATTGAAACATTTACACTTAGTACACATGATCGGTCTCGTTATTGGGCAATCTCCCTAATGGATAATCAGTATTGCCAGCAAAATCCCTGATTGGAACATTCATACCGTATTTCCTTGAATTGCTGACGGGGTGGTAATTCATTTAAAACCTCTTCTCACTCCGGCGCTTACCAAAGGCATGCGGTAAATTTAGGCCTCTGCTTATAAATTTGAGTGTGATGTATGGATACCATCATGAGAAGCACATTTAATAAAAAAAACGTTATTATGGTGTTACCTTTACTTATAAATGAAGTCCATGCGCAGCTCCTTCTGAACAAAAGTATCAATAACTTGTTTATAGAAGTCTTCCTTATCTTTCTTCAGTTTTAAAAGTCACTGTCTCGATGGAGATATTCCTTTATTACCTCCTGTTTCGATTGAAAGTCCAGTTTAGAAAACTGTTTTATTTTAGATATGTAATCCTCCATGTAAAAAGTGCAAGCGAGAGGAAAAAATAAACGATCGCTGCTAACTGTTGCTGCTTGTTGTCACTTCTTCTGCAGCCGAGTAGTCGCAATAAGGATCACTAGCGCCCTCTATCACCAGGAGGCGGGAGTCATTTAATGACTCATATTTGGCACACGCAGCTACGGTATATTAATAAAACATAGCTGCTTACTGTTCTTTTTAGCATATTCAATAGCTTGGACCTTAAATCCTACTGAATAGCTCTTTATCTTCTTCCCTTTATGCGATTTCAAATTATTGAAATCAGCCTCCTCCATTTTGAAAATGATGACAGGTGAAGTGTCACTCGTGACGTGACGAGTTTGACCCGGCGGAAATTCTAGGCATATGCTAATTATTTTGCGAAACGAGTTTGACCCGGCGGAAATTCTAGACATGCGCTAATAAAAATAATATTTAGCGAAACGAGTTTGACCCGGCGGTAATGCTAAGCATGCGCTAATTATTTTACAAAACCAGTTTGACCCGGTGGTAATTCAAGGCAGGCGCATACTATATACCCGGCGGCAATTCAAGGTAATACGGTAATCAAAAATGAATAAATAGAACAAAAGCATTTAATGAGAAAAAGCTCAAATGTAAATACTATCCATCCATCCATTTTCTACCGCTTATTCCCTTTGGGGTCGCTGGAGCCTATCTCAGCTACAATCGGGCGGAAGGCGGGGTACACCCCGGACAAGTCGCCACCTCATCGCAGTAAATACTAATTATGAAAAAACATAAGTGGATAACTTTTTGTAAGACTTTTGAGCAGTCTATTTTATAACACATTACATAATGACGTAACCTTTAGGTTTATCCAAAATAAATAATAATCGTGACTATTAATTATGCTTTCAGGAAATACCAAAGACTGTTTGAAACCTAGAAAAGTAAAACAGGGAAAGGTAGTGAAAATGAAGAGTTTTATGGCCAGTAAGATGCTTTTTGTGCAGTTTAAAACCTAAGTGGCAGAAATTTACATTTTTCGAACCAAAAAAGAATACAACTACAACACCATCGGATAGCTTATGTTACCTTTAGTGGCTTATGTAACATTTATGCGTCCTCAACTTTCACAATTATTCACTGTATTGAATAGAAATTGGTCCATACTGTTAATATATTTCTAACACCTTTCATTGTCGTATTTAAGACTTTTTACGAGATTTTTAATAAGATTTAAGACATTTTAATAGTTTAAATTATAATTATTGGATATTAGACTATTGGGGCGGTATAGCTCGGTTGGTAGAGCGGCTGTGCCAGCAACTTGAGGGTTGCAGGTTCGATCCCCGCATCCGCCATCCTAGTTACTGCCGTTGTGTCCTTGGGCAAGACACTTTACCCACCTGCTCCCAGTGCCACCCACACTGGTTTGAATGTAACTTAGATATTGGGTTTCACTATGTAAAGCGCTTTGAGTCACTAGAGAAAAGCGCTATATAAATATAATTCACTTAAGACCCAGTGGATACCCTGGTGTATTAACATGTGGAGTATTAAGAGTTAATTTAGGTATGAGTTCTGATTTACTCTAAAAATTGACTCATAATGCGCCGTAGGAACGGAACTTGTTTGTAACCTAAGAATCCCTTGTGGTCGACTCCATTTTCCTACACCATTAACAAACAATCAATTATTGTTGTAATTTTGATATCCTTTGGTGCAGATTAACAAACCCTAAATTATTGTTGTAATTTTGATAGCCTTTGGTGCAAAGTAGCACAATGACATTCAAATACAAACCCATACTGTACTGCTTGGTGGAAAGGGAGCTCAACCATGACTCATGGATGGCGATAGACATGTTTTGCAAATTTAAGCATAGTATTCATTTTATTTTAACATTATATTACAATTGTATTGATCGATATTGACAAATGTACTAACCGGGTGGTTTGATAAAAAGACACTGGGATGACCGTGTATATGATTCAGCAGAGCTTTCACTCGTCGCTTCAGAGGGTGATGGTCTTCCAACAATTCTTGATCTGATCTGCGGATTGGAGCCTCTCTTGCAACAGGTGGCTTAAACATATTGCACTGGGTGAACATAAATACAAATATTAATAATCACGAGAAACTTAAGACAGCAATTGTCTAAGTCTTACCTTTAACACAAAGCTGGGACATTGTTGCTGCTGCAAAAATGTAGTTACTCTGTTCCTGAGAGTTGTGGCTACACAATCTGGTCCTGGTTGTTCCTTCTCAATCGGTTTCATCTTCTTCGGAGCAATAGCATCTTTCTTTCCAAAAAGGTGTTCCTCGATGTGTCGAAGCAAAATCCTTTTTCTCGTCAGCTCTGGACCAGACTTCGAACGTTCCCCACCAGAGTGCAAAGTTTCTGCTTCATTGCTATCAAAACTACGGGGAGCGTTCGCTGCAATGTGAATGTTTGTCTTGTAAACTGGATCCATTCTTTTTCATTCAACTCTCTCTCAACAGTATGGCTGGTGCGTTCTATGAAGTGGAAACAGAGATGGATCATAAATTAAGTTCACATGCAAAATGCTCCTTTTACTTACCCTCTTCGAGGAGCAGCCTGCTCCCCTACCGTGCTACGTTCAAAGCAACATTTTTAGTCACCTCAAATGAGTACAAATAGTACAGTAAATAGCACACAGCAGTTGTAGTACAAAGCAAATTACATTCGATGTTTAGCTTGGGAGCTAACACCTATCTGACCGTTAACGGGGATTAAATGTCCGTTTCGTATTCCGGCAAATAAATATATTTAGGTTAAACACATTTTAGTCCCGGTTGGAATTTTCGCTTTAAAACGTGTTACGTGAATGTGAGCATTATTTGGGGAAAGAACGTCCACGGTCGATTAAACCTAGCTTTATAAGCACGGACAACACGAGACTGCTTCGATGGTCCAGTTGGAGCGTTGACTACGTCACAGCGCCCCCTACTGGGTGGAAGAATTGACGCGAAGCTTCATCCAGGACAATATTCATGACAAATTAGCGCTTTGTTTTAAAGATGTGATATTTGGATTTACAATGTATGAAAAAAAAAATGTAAAAGGAATTTTACCTTTGCAACTTCATTATACTATTGGCTAAGTTTTATATTCATAAATGTACATTTCTCAATTCCCGACCTGTTTTTTGTGCCTTTAAAAAAAAATTAGAACTCTATATTAAAACACTCTGTACCTCTAACAACCAAAAAGCTGTGAAAACGATGATGCTGTGTAACACATTTAAATTATTTACTGAAATTGTGTGAGCCTATGGCTTTGCACTTTGTTTGTATTATATATATATATATATATATATATATATATATATATATATATATATTATATTATATTAGGGATGTCCGATAATGGCTTTTTGCCAATATCCGATATTGTCCAACTCTTAATTACCGATACCGATATCAACCGATACCGATATCAACCGATATATACAGTCGTGGAATTAACACATTATTATGCCTAATTTGGACAACCAGGTATGGTGAAGATAAGGTGATTTTTAAAAAAAATAATAAAACAAGATAAATTAATTAAAAACATTTTCTTGAATAAAGGGGATAGGTTGATTGGCAACACTAAATTGGCCCTAGTGTGTGAATGTGAGTGTGAATGTTGTCTGTCTATCTGTGTTGGCCCTGCGATGAGGTGGCGACTTGTCCAGGGTGTACCCCGCCTTCCGCCCGATTGTAGCTGAGATAGGCTCCAGCCCCCCCCTGCCACCCCGAAGGGAATAAGCGGTAGAAAATGGATGGACGGAAAAAAGAAAGTAAAACAATATAAAAATAGTTACATAGGATTCTTAATAGGACTAGTTGTTAAAGATCCCTAAATATTCAGCACAACAATTAGATGGGGTTGGAGATGTCCTCTTGCGTGGGGTGGAGTTTGGCAATAATCATGTGGTGCCACCAGTACAACACATCTTCAGTTGTGTTCACCGACGTCATTGGGCGTTTCAGCCATTTATCACAGAACACCCTCTGCCGAGGTTGGCCCACCACAGGCTGATCAGACCTGAGTGTGTGTCGCATGGTGGCACCACGTGGTTATTTGGCAGCCCATGCTGCATCCCTGCGCTTCAGCCACAGCCAGTGACTGCTCCGTTCTGCTGCGGTGGCAAGTTCTTTAATAGCCTTGCGTTGGGCCTGTCCTCTGATTCCTACTTCTTTCAGGAGCCTTGTGGTGGAACCGGCTACAAAGCCTCTACAGCCCACCTCCACTGGCCACACCTTCACGTTCCAGCCCCGTGCCTCTGCTTCAGCTGCCAAGTTGGCAGTAATGAATGAAAATGAGTAAAATTAACTGTTAAAGGTTAGTACTATTTGTGGACCAGCAGCACGCACAATCATGTGTGCTTACGGACTGTATCCCTTGCAGACTGTATTGATATACAGTATATTGGTATATAATGTGGACAAGACCAAGGAGCTGGTCATCGACTTCAGGAAGAGAGTGACCCCGGTGGAGCCCATCAAGATCCAGGGCCAGGAGATGGCAGTAGTGGAGCAGTACAAGTACCTGGGAGTGCACTTGAACAGCAGACTGGACTGGAAGGACAACTGCAAAGCTGTTTACAAAAAGGGCATGAGCAGACTCTTTTTCTTGAGGAAGAGTCGGTCCTTTAATGTGTGCAGCAAGCTGTTGGAGATATTTTATCAGTCTGTTGTGGCCAGTGCCCTGTACTTTGCAGTGGTTTGTTGGGGGAGCAGCACCAGCAAAATGGACTCAAACCGGATTGATAAACTGATCCGGAAAGCCGGCCAAACTATTGGTACGCAGTTGGAGGCGTTTGTGTCAGTGAGGGACAGGAGGACACTGGACAAACTGCTGGCCATCATGGACAATCCTGCCCACCCACTCCACCTGACAATTAAGGGACAGCGGAGTTCATACTCCAACAGGCTCCTTCAACTTCCTACCCGCACTGTGCGATTCAAGAACTCCTTCCTTCCACACTCCATTCAGCTGTATAATCACTCGCCATACAGCAATAGATGACTTCTGCCTAAAACCTGACACCTGACATGCTAGCTACTTCTCTTTGTTTATAATGTCTATTTTCTATTTCCTGCTGGATCTACTCTCTATTTTATGCTGCTGCTGTCACATATACTGTAATATTGTACATGGTCATTGGTATATATTGTATATATGTTATTGACATAATATAATATATCTGTATATATATTATTCTGTACACATATGTATATATTCGTATGTATGTTAGATTTTTTATCGCTATATTAGTCTATTTATACCTGCATTGTCCTTTCCATCCTTACACTTTCCATCATTGTAACTGAGCTACTGTGTTGAACAATTTCCCTTGTGGATCATTAAAGTTTGTCTAAGTCTAAGTAAACCAGAATATTAATAACAAAGAAACAACCCTTTTGTGTGAATGAGTGTAAATGGGGGAGGGAGGTTTTTTAGGTTGGTGTACTAATTGTAAGTGTAGCTTGTGTTTTTTATGTTGATTTAATAATTTTTTTTTATTAATAATTAAAATAATTTCCAAATATTACATTTTAAAGCATTTATCGGCCGATAATATCTAATATATATATATATATATATACATACATACATACATATATATATATACACACACACACACACACACACACACGCACACGCACACAGGACTGTCTCAGAAAATTTTAATATTGTGATAAAGTTCTTTATTTTCTGTAATGCAATTAAAAAAACAAAAATGTCATACATTCTGGATTCATTACACATCAACTGAAATATTAAAGCCTTTTATTATTTTAATATTGCTGATATGGCATACAGCTTAAGAAAACTAAAAAATCCTATCTCAAAACATTAGAATATTTCTTCAGACCAAGTAAAAAAAAAAAAGATTTATAATCAATCAATCTTTATTTATATAGCCCTAAATCACAAGTGTCTCAAAGGGCTGCACAAGCCACAACGACATCCTCGGTACAAAGCCCACATACGGGCAAGGAAAAACTCACCCCAGTGGGACGTCGATGTGAATGACTATGAGAAACCTTGGAGAGGACCGCATATGTGGGTAACCCCCCCCCCCTCTAGGGGAGACCGAAAGCAATGGATGTCGAGTGGGTCTGACATAATATTGTGAGAGTCCAGTCCATAACAGCAAAACAAAATCAAACATTTGAAAATGTCAATTAATGCACTCAGTACTTGGTTGGGAATCATTTTGCATGGATTACTGCATCAATGCGGCGTGGCATGGAGGCAATAAGCCTGTGGCATTGCTGAGGTGTTATTGATGCCCAGGATGTTTCAATAGCGGCTTTTAGCTCATTTGCATTATTGGGTCTGGTGTCTTTCAGCTTCTTCTTCACAATACCCCACACATTCTCTATGGGGTTCAGGTCAGGGGAGTTGGCAGGCCAATCGAGGACAGTAATGCCATGGTCAGTACACCAGTTACTGGTGGTTTTGGCACTGTGGGCAGGTGCCAGATCATGCTGGAAAATGAAATCATCATCTCCATAGAGCTTTTCAACAGATGGAAGCATGTAGTGCTCTAAAATCTCTTGGTACACAGCTGTATTGACTCTGGACTTGATGAAACAGAGTGGACCAACACCAGTAGCTGACATGGCTCCCCAAACCATTGCTGACTGTGGGAACTTCACACTGGATTTCAAGCAACTTGGATTTTGCTCCTCTCCAGCCTTTCTCCAGACTCTAGCGCCTTAGCTTCCAAATGAAATACAAAACTTGCTTTCGTCTGAAAACAGGACTCTGGACCACTCTGCAACTGTCCAGTGCTTCTTTTCCATAGACCAAGTCAGACGCTTCTAGAGATTTTAGAGCACTACATGCTTCCATCTGTTGAAAAGCTCTATGGAGATAATGATTTCATTTTCCAGCATGATCTGGCACCTGCCCACAGTGCCAAAACCACCAGTAACTGGTGTACTGACCAAGGCATTACTGTCCTCGATTGGACAAATAGAGAATTTGTGGGGTATTGTGAAGAAGAAGCTGAAAGACACCAGACCCAATAATGCAAATGAGCTAAAGGCCGCTATTGAAGCATCCATAACACCTCACCAATGCCAAAGGCTGATTGCCTCCATGCCACGCCGCATTGATGCAATAATCTGTGCAAAAGGATTCCCAACCAAGTACTGAGTGCATTAATTGACATTTTCAAATGTTTGATTTTGTTTTGCTCTTATAAATCTTTTTTTTTTTTTACTTGGTCTGAGGAAATATTCTAATTTTTTGAGATAGGATTTTTGAGTTTTCTTAAGCTGTATGCCATAATCAGCAACATTAAAATAATAAAAGTCTTTCAAAATTTCAGTTGATGTGTAATGAATCCAGAACGTATGACATTTTTGTTTCTTTTTAATTGCATTACAGAAAATAAAGATCTTTATCACAATATTCTAATTTTCTGAGACAGTCCTGTACACGGTATATGGGGCGGTATAGCTCGGTTGGTAGAGTGGCCGTGTCAGCAACTTGAAGGTTGCAGGTTCGATCCCCGCTTCTGCCATCCTAGTCACTGCTGTTGTGTCCTTGGGCAAGACACTTTACCCACCTGCTCCCAGTGCCACCCACACTGGTTTAAAAAAAAAAAAATTTAACTTAGATATTGGGTTTCACTATGTAAAGCGCTTTGAGTCACGAGAGAAAAGCGCTAATATATAAATATAATTTACTTCATTGTACACACACACACATATATATATATATACGTATATACATATATATATATATATTTTTTTTTGCATTCTATTTTAGTTACTTTATTGAGTTGACAAACCCCTGGCGCTGTTTTGTACTTATTTTGATCATTATTTCTCAACTGTTTGTAAATGTTGCAATTTATAAATAAAGGTTTATAAAAAAATATTTTTTTAAATAAATAAAAAATAAATACAAATAATTCACTCGCAGCTGACTTGTTCAGGTAAAGCCTGGGAGTTTAAGGGGGAACCGCACTTAAAAAAAAAAAATCATTATTCATTCAACGACATTTAACATGTACTTCTTTACGCAAAACTGGTCCACTCACACGTGATCTGCATAGGTACATAATTGTATGTTTCAGATATGCTTAACAAACATTGACATTGATTAAATATAAAACACACTCTTTTTCCACGCCTTTTACTGAACACTCATTCATATCATAACTTTGACAAATGTATAATTTTGTCACTTCCTGTGTTTGTGAAAGAAAAGGAAGGTGTTGAAAACAAAATATCAATAAGCAAATACTTCAAAATGTTAGGGGTCCTCGGTACGTACCTCGGTTTAGAGGTCACGGTTCGGTTCATTTTTGGTACAGTAAGAAAACAAAATATAATTTTTTTGGTTATTTACCAAATTTGTAAACAATGGCTTTATCCTTTCAACATTGGGAACATTATAATAATTCTGCCCACATTAATCAATATTAAACTACCTCAAGTTGTTGCTCAGTTTAAATAAAATGACAAAACTTTTCTTCTACATATAAAAAGTACAACATTAAACAGTTTCAAGTCAACTCATCATGCTTAATTTATTACAGCATTTGGGAAACCTGTAGTACCCCAAAGGGAGTAAGTGGTAGAAAATGGATGGATGGATGGGAAGCCTGTAGTTGATTTTTATTATGTAAATGTTATATTTTTATCAACATGTGATAGCAGGGACCCTGCCATTCAAAACTAGGCTGCTACATTACTAATGATTAATGTAACTATAGCTGAAAAAATAGTACAATAGCAATAGGAGAGACTATTCATCCCTGAACACCATGGAGTTCATGTAGGCTTAATGATGCAGTTACATTATTATATCAACAATCAGAGACAGAAACTCTTCATTTAACATAATGTCCTGCTTCAACACAGCTCAATCAACACAGAAAAAGGTAAAGTGAAATAACAGACAGACAGGGCTTTGCTGTCCGTAACACACACACACGCATGCACGCACACACACCACAAAATGAGCTAACATTACGCTAAAAGCGAATTAACCTTCACCAGGACTGCGAGCGAGCTGAGCTGCTGTTTAGGTTTCCAGAAGGTCAACGAGCTCATAGTGATGTTACTAGTTGACTTAAGCTGTACATCAAGCAAGAATGGGAAAGAATTCCACCTGAGAAGCTTAAAAAATGTGTCTCCTCAGTTCCCAAACGTTTACTGAGTGTTGTTAAAAGTAAAGGCCAGGTAACACAGTGGTGAACATGCCCTTTCCCAACTACTTTGTCACGTGTTGCGGCCATGAAATTCTAAGTTAATTATTATTTGCAAAAAAAAAAAAAAAGTTTATGAGTTTGAACATCAAAGATCTTGTCTTTGTAGTGCATTCAACTGAATATGGGTTGAAAAGGATTTGCAAATCATTATATTCTGTTTATATTTACATCTAATACAATTTCCCAACTCATATGGAAACGGGGTTTGTACTAATGAATCGTATTCGGTACTATACCGCCTCTGAAAAGTACCGGTCAACCATCACGTCCAGTCATTGCTGGTTTTACGAGCAGAGGAGCAGGTTCGGCAGCGCACAATCACGGAGTACCGTATTTTCCGCACTATAAGGCGCACCGGATTATTAGCCGCACCTTCAATGAATTGCATATTTCATAACTTTGTCCACCAATAAGCCGCCCCGGATTATAAGCCGCGCCTACGCTGCGCTAAAGGGAATGTCAAAAAAACAGTCAGATAGTTCAGTCAAACTTTAATAATATATTGAAAACCAGCGTTCTAACAACTCTGTCCCAAAATGTACGCAAATGTGCAATCACAAACATAGTAAAATTCAAAATGGTGTAGAGCAATAGCAACATAATGTTGCTCGAACGTTAATGTCACAACACACAAAATAAACATAGCACTCACTTTCTGAAGTTATTCTTCATTCGTAAATCCTTCGAATTCTTCGTCTTCGGTGTCCGAATTGAAAAGTTGCGCAAGCGTGGGATCCAAAATGGCCGGTTCCGTCTCGTCGAAGTCATCGGAGTCAGTGTCGCTGTTGTTGTCCAGTAGTTCTGTGAATCCTGCCTTCCGGAAAGCTCGGACCACAGTTGTGACCGAAATATCTGCCCAGGCATTTACGATCCACTGGCAAATGTTAATCGTAATATTAATCCATATATAAAGCGCACCGGGTTATAAGGCGCACTGTCAGCTTTTGAGAAAATTTGTGGTTTTTAGGTGCGCCTTATAGTGCGGAAAATACGGTACTTACAAGTACACACAGTGTGTGGACAGAAAAGGGAGAATGGACACATTTTGGTTTTAAAACTAAAGATAAAGGTGAAGTTATAACACTGAAACCACCTTAGAATCAGAATCAGAATCAGTTTTATTGTCATTACGCAAGGTAACGAGATTGAGGCCATTCCATACAGTGCGATGTGTGCATGCAAGAAAACAATTTGTAAATATATAAAAATATATTATATTAGTGTACACTCTATACTCTCAGTACAATGTACACCCTATACACTCTGTACAAATGTGACCCTATACACTTTGTACAAATGTACACTCTATACAGTGGGTGAAATGAATACATACATGCATATTAGGAAGAGGTGCTTTAAAACATGGCTAGCTAGCTAGCAACTAAATTTCAGCCGCAGTCGGCAGTGTTTTAGCTACTTCTAAATGACTAATATTTGCCTCCATGGCGACAAATAAAGTAAGTTTCTTACAAGTATCATTCCTGCAGGATGAGGAATAGCTAAACATGCTTCACTACACACCGTAGCTCACAGGCGTCAAAATGTAAACAAACGCCATGGGTGGATCTACACCTAACATCCACTGTAATGATACCAAGTACAGGAGCGTATCTAGTCGATACTACTATGATTACGTCAATATTTTTAGGCATCACAACCTCTTTCTTTTTTTTTAAAATGTATATTATGTTTATGAACTCAGGATATATGTGCCTGGACACCAATGTATGACCCTGTAACGACTTGGTATCGGATTGATACCCAAATTTGTGGTATCATCCAAAACTAATGTAAAGCATCCAAACAGAAGAATAATTGATTACATTTTAACAGAAGTGTAGATAGAACATATTAAAAGAGAAAGTAAGCAGATATTAACAGTAAATGAACACGTAGAATAATTCATTTTCTACCACTTGTACTTAATAATTTTGACAAACCAATAGAATGGCAAATGACACAATATGTTACTGCATGTCATCAAACTAAATTAGGAGCCTTTGTTTGCTTACTTACCGTACTACTAAAAAACAAGTTGTCTTGTATATTCACTATTTTATTCAAGGACAACATTGCAATAAGAAACATATGTTTAATGTACGGTACCGTAACATTTTTTGTTAAAATAAAGCCAACAATGCCATTTTTGTGGTCCCCTTTATTTAGAAAAGTATCGAAATACATTTTGGTACCGGTACCAAAATATTGGTATCAGAACAACACTAATATATACACATATACATATATATAATAATGTAGTTTGTTTGAGCTGGTGTAAAACTACATGACAACACAATAACAGGTGCCAACAGGTAAGAAAGGTGGATTTTTATTACCGTAATATAACTCCTTTAGAGTCACTCTCATTCAACTAGCAAGTGTTTTTCTTCTTCTTACATGGGTGTCTCCCAGGAAATAAGATGATGTAAAAGAGTTGTCATTACGAAAAAATATGTCTCAGCTTTTAATTACAAAAGCTGTTATACTTTTCAAATGTTCTTGTAGTCAGACAATATTTTCGATATATTAGATAGAATACCAAAAATATCTCACATTATTAACTATATTCACTTGCACCGGTTGCCCGTGGGGTCCCCACATCTGTGGTCCCCTCCAAGGTTTTCCATTGTGCCCATTGGGTGGAGTTTTTCTTGCCCTGATGTGGGATCTCGTTGTGGCTTGTGCAGCCCTTTGAGACACTTGTGATTAAGGGCTGTATAAATAAACGTTGATTGATTGATTGATATTGTCTGACTAAGAGAACATTTGAAAAGTATATAAATAAGAAGACATAATTAACCTTTTTATTCAAAATATTAGTCACAATTTGCCATGGGTATGAATGCTTTTATGCTTGACTGTATATTATATCACTATAATGACTAGTAATCAAAATAATATTAACCAGAGTTCAACTTCACACAGTTGCTGTCGTGTTGATGCAGATCTAAGAGCGCCTCTCCTGGTTGCACCCAATATGTTGCTACTCAACTAATAAATGTCACAAATTTCTCAATCAAAAGATCATAAGGCCCATTGCTGTTTCAAACGTGACAGTATGGCATAAGTGGCTTACTTGTGTGTCACGATTTTGGAATGGTGTGAGACTTGTTCTTCTGGTTAAATTCTTCCAACTAGGACAGAAAGCACACAGAAACAAAGTACGTAAATAAAGACAATTTCATAAGAAAATGTACTGCAGACTATACAAGTTCATTATGGAACAAAACTTTTCTTGAAATTAGACTCTTTGTTGAATACATTCCATAAATGTCCATAAATTACACAATACACAAAATTGCGGTAAACTAAACAATACAGTGGTTTCAATTAAAAGTGTATTTCCGAGTACCCTTGAAAATGTGGCTCTACTGTATTCTTACATATTTGGCAGACATCCCTCTTCAATTTGGTATGAAATTAATACGCAGACTTAAAGCAATGTGATCGAAAATTACGTGTAAAAACAGCTGTGTGAACCGGATCACAGATCACTCGAGACAGCAGATATACAGTAGTTGTAATACATATTTAATATCTATATAAGTACACATACTTCATATATACATATACATATATACAGTGGGGCAAAAAAGTATTTAGTCAGCAACCGATTGTGCAAGTTCTCCCACTTAAAATGATGACAGAGGTCTGTAATTTTCATCATAGGTACACTTCAACTGTGAGAGACAGAATGAGAAAAAAAATCCAGGAATTCACATTGTAGGATTTTTAAAGAATTTATTTGTAAATTATGGTGGAAAATAAGTATTTGGTCACTTCAAACAAGGAAGATCTCTGGCTCTCACAGACCTGTAACTTCTTCTTTAAGAAGCTCTTCTGTCCTCCACTCGTTACCTGTATTAATGGCACCTATTTGAACTGGTTATCTGTATAAAAGACACCTGTCCACAGCCTCAAACAGTCAGACTCCAAACTCCACTATGGCCAAGACCAAAGAGCTGTCGAAGGACACCAGGAAAAGAATTGTAGACCTGCACCAGACTGTGAAGAGTGAATCTACAATAGGCAAGCAGCTTGGTGTGAAAAAATAAACTGTGGGAGCAATTATCAGAAAATGGAAGACATACAAAACCACTGATAATCTCCCTCGATCTGGGGCTCCACGCAAGATCTCATCCCGTGGGGTCAAAATGATCATGAGAACGGTGAGCAAAAATCCCAGAACCACACGGGGGGACCTGGTGAATGACCTGCAGAGAGCTGGGACCAAAGTAACAAAGGTTACCATCAGTAACACACTACGCCGACAGGGAATCAAATCCTGCAGTGCCAGACGTGTCCCCCTGCTTAAGCCAGTGCATGTCCAGGCCCGTCTGAAGTTTGCCAGAGAGCACATGGATGATACAGCAAAGATTGGGAGAATGTCATGTGGTCAGATGAAACCAAAATAGAACTTTTTGGTATAAACTCAACTCGTCGTGTTTGGAGGAAGAAGAATACTGAGTTGCATCCCAAGAACACCATACCTACTGTGAAGCATGGGGGTGGAAACATCATGCTTTGGGGCTGTTTTTCTGCGAAGGGGACAGGCCGACTGATCCGTGTTAAGGAAAGAATGAATGGGGCCATGTATCGAGAGATTTTGAGCCAAAACCTCCTTCCATCAGTGAGAGCTTTGAAGATGAAACGTGGCTGGGTCTTCCAGCATGACAATGATCCCAAACACACCGCCCGGGCAACAAAGGAGTGGCTCCTTAAGAAGCATTTGAAAGTCCTGGAGTGGCCTGGCCAGTCTCCAGACCTCAACCCCATAAAAAATCTGTGGAGGGAGTTGAAAATCCGTGTTGCTCGGCGGCAGCCCCAAAACATCACTGCTCTCGAGAAGATCTGCATGGAGGAATGGGCCAAAATACCAGCTACTGTGTGTGCAAACCTGGTAAAGACCTATAGTAATCGTTTGACCTCTGTTATTGCCAACAAAGGTTATATTACAAAGTATTGAGTTGAATTTTTGTTATTGACCAAATACTTATTTTCCACCATAATTTACAAATAAATTCTTTAAAAATCCTACAATGTGAATTCCTGGATTTTTTTTCACATTCTGTCTCTCACAGTTGAAGTGTACCTATGATGAAAATTACAGACCTCTGTCATCATTTTAAGTGGGAGAACATGCACAATTGGTGGCTGACTAAATACATTTTTGCCCCACTGTATATGTATATGTAATATTTGAATGATGATAAATGAATGTGTTATGACACTTGCGGATGTCACCAATGCGGCAGATTGAGGAAACACTCGATTGCTTTGCCAAACACGTCTTTAATGGTGAAATGCCAACATGAGAATGCTAAACAGGAAGTGCTTAAAGTGTAATGGCTTTGTAAATAGACAAAGTCTAAGTGTATTGTGTTCTTCATGGTGTTTTTCAAACTGCACCATTTTTTTCCCTCAGAATTTTCAACTAACTTAAAGTGTTTTGCCAAGGGGATTATTTACGATATGTACATTTACAGAATGTGCTTTTCTATTTTGGCCAAAATTAGACAAAGAAAACAATTTTGAACTTGTCTTTATTTTTAAATTATTATGCAATGTTTGTACCAGTCCGGCCCTCGTGGGAATAGATTTTCCTTTATGCAGTCCCTGAGCTAAAATAAGTTTGACACCCCTGCATTAAAGAGTGTGCGTGGACACTTGAACTTCACACATAGGCGTGTAAAAAACCCAATACCGAACTATTTGAGAAATCAGACTTATTTAGTGCATGGAAATGTAGTAAGTGGTGATGGTGTGGTTTTCGGTCGAGAATGTTGAGCGATTGTTTGTGCAAAGTTTCCAATGGCCTCAGGGTGGTTTTACTTGCCAAGAACCAACATCATATGGAATAATAAACAACTACACATAATTATTGCATTGAAATAAGTTTGAGCTGCTTCATGTGTGAACACATGTCTGATACATTTGAAAAATGTTATGTTAGGCCGTAAGTTGAACCCGTTTTTCGTTTCATGTCGTTCCCATGTCTGGGCACTAAATCATTTTTGGTTCTTAAAAAAGATATTTTGGTTTTCAACGAGAAAAAATAAGTTCTCCACTGGACATCCAAGGAAAGTTTTTATATTAGTGTTTAAAGTCGGGATTATTTCTTGCTTGGCGTAACAATATTTTCGTCCCAACAGGTGACGTTTTTGTCACGTGCTTCACATTCGACCAATCAGGTAGCCGCGCGGATCGAAGATGGCGATGTCAACAACGTCTAGCGATGAAGCGGAAAATACTCTAAAACAGCTGAAACACCTTAAAAAAGTTCGAAAAAAGAACAACAAAATATGCTACATGCATGTAACGCCTGTAGGAATGAAAAGGTGAATGATTTCACTATCACAAGGTGGGATACTTGCAGGAATTGTTTAAAACTGTGGCTTTGCTGTGATGGCGAGTCTCTTAAAGTAGCCGAGACATTCAAATCCTGTATCGATGTTGAATTTAAAGATATTCCTGATGACGCTGGGCTTCACCCGACTTGTTACCGGCAGTTCATTGATAAGAAGCGTTTGGATTCTGCCTAAAAACTGTCCAAACGGCTGGATGTGGGTCAAGATGAGTCAGTGGCATCGGACAACGCTCAGGGTCGACAAGTGACATTCCAAAGAAAAAACTATAAGATCGAAGACGGGCCTGCCTATCGGTTCTGCTGGCACTGTGCTCCCTGCCATTTGTATCATTTGCAAGAAAACGGACAAGAGAATTACTGTGGGAGGCAAACAGCAGAGGGACCATCTTTCACAGACACAAACGCATTTAGCAGGTAAACACACACACACACTACACGTAGCACTTACAAACCATTTAATCATCTTTTATTTTTAGGCCAGTTGATGAACGCTGCCAGGATAAAGCAAGACAGTAGCATTCTCTTGCATATTGAAGACAGAGACTGTGTGGTCATGGAAGTGCGGTACCACAAGTCCGGTTACAGACAGTACACCAGCTTCATGACAAAGTCTGATGTAACAGTTACTGGAACCGCAGATGAAAAAGCGTGAGTTATTAAATTGCATTATCAATTATATACACATAATAAATTTGGCTCGATTGTAGTTCATTATAATCCAAAATGATTCTTTATTCATAGAATGAGTTCCAAACTAAGATTCATAATTTGTGGAATGCTGTACACATAGAACTACAGAACAATGCTGTTTTTAGATGCTAGAGACTTTAGCAACCAAATTTAAAATAAATTGCATTACCAGA
The DNA here is from genome assembly GCF_033978685.3 of Nerophis lumbriciformis. Lineage (NCBI taxonomy): Eukaryota > Metazoa > Chordata > Actinopteri > Syngnathiformes > Syngnathidae > Nerophis > Nerophis lumbriciformis. The sequence continues at coordinate 38,497,808 of NC_084563.2, forward strand.
AGGTCAACATATACCATACCAATACTAAAACATACCACTGTTGATTATTTGTAGTAGTGTTCGATACAACTTTTTTTACTTCTGATATGAACCAATATTGTAGTCTTGAGCATTGGTCGATACAGACATTGATTTGATACGATATCAGCAGGAATTAAACTGTACGCCATTTTATTATTTTGCAATATGCTTCCGCCATAGAGACTTTGTAAGTAAGGCTGCAGCTATCAATTATTTTAGTAATCGAGTAATCTATTGAATAATTAATTTGATTGAGTAATCGAATAAAATACACCTTCTAGCATCAATACGACATTTAAGGAATGTACCGGTAGTTTAAATAAGGAAGGATTTTCGAATGACCTTTCCTTTTTATAAATGCACATAATATTTAAATTGCACTTTTACGGGAGTATCACTATATATTTCTTACATTAAAAAAAGTTAAGTAAAAAAACAAAAAAAAACAACTGATGCCTGATAAACATGAACCAGGTAATAGATCATAATGAACTATTTGGACATAAAACAAGTTTGCATTAGACACAGACAGTATATGCCAACATGTCATCTCATGTGTTTAAATAAAACATTTGTTACGCAAGACAAATATAGGATGTTAGCTACCAAAATAAACTTTTACCTTGTTTCTGCTTGTCTGCTGCTCTTTAAGGGGAACTGCATTTTTTTATTTTTTTATTTGTCTATCGTTCTCAATCATTATGAGAGACAAGAACATACGTCTTTTTTGTTTTACGATTTTAAAGATAATAAAAAACAATTGAAAGATGCGGCTAATGGGAGTAACCGTTGTAGCCTTCAAAGCCCTCTAAAACGTTTATACCGTACACACAGTGCAAGTATATACCGTATTTTTCGGATTATAAATCGCAGTTTTTTTTCATAGTTCGACCGTGGGTGCGACATATACTCCGGAGCGACTTATGTGTGAAATTATTAACACATTACCGTAAAATATCAAATAATTTGAATCTAATTCACGGAAGAGACGAAGCAAAATGTCAGCAATCGTCACACACACGTCAACAATAAGAATTCGGCGGGGGAGGGTCATGGCAGAAGTGCATTGTGGGTCATGGGATGCTAACTGCTATATGCTACTGCCATAGCTATTAAAATGGATAATTTCTACATTGGTGGTAACTTATAAAAACTGAACAAAAATGGCACCGAAAAGGAAATCATTTACTGCAGATTTCAAGCTGGACGTAGTGAAATATGCAGCAGAAAACGGTGACCGAGCAGCAGAAAGAAAGGAAGCGCCGCATACCAGAAGCGACAACGAGGAAGAAGATTTCATCGGATTTAGCGATCAGGAGTGACAGATTGTTTGGTAAACGTATAGCATGTTCTATGTTATAGTTATTTGAATGACTCTTACCATAATATGTTACGTTAACATACCAGGCAGGTTCTCAGTTGGTTATTTATGCGTCATATAACGTACACTTATTCAGCCTGTTGTTCACTATTCTTTATTTATTTTAAATTGCCTTTCAAATGTCTATTCTTGGTGTTAAATTTTATCAAATACATTTCCCCCAAAAATGCGACTTATACTCGAGTGCGACGTATATATGTTTTTTTCCTTCTTTATTATGCATTTTCGGTCGGTGCGATTTATACACCGGAGCGATTTATAATCCGAAAAATACGGTATATAACATAGTAACAGACACGTTCATAACATTTTGTAATATGTTCAATACTTACGGTATTTTGATCATTTTAATCATTTCCGGGACTGATTTCTCTCTCGCATTTATTTCTGTTTCCAAAGCAGTATGACTTCTGGCATCAACTGTGTGTTCCTATTTACGGAACAGTGTGTTTTCTAATCCTGGAATACTTGGTAACAGACAAATTAGGATTCACAACCTCATACTTCTGAAGCTAAATATACTGATGCTTATAGAAGCCAGCACGAAAGAAGAGTGAGACGTTGGAGCAGACGGAAGCCGGGAGAGCGAGGTGAAAGCGATTTTGACACTACAGAACTTGGAGCAAAGCTATTTTGACATAAATGGAGTGCGTACCCAAAATCAACAGGAAACGTGCCCGGCCAGCTGGACCAGACGAGTGAGTCACTTTAATATTGATCATGATACACTCAGCATGTTAGCGCATGCACTGTAGTTGAACTATCTGGCTAGCTGTGTACAAACAAAACATGAAATATGGGCTAATACTTTACGGATACTGTAATATTATTGTTCATGTTTATCAGTCTGTACAAATTGGTGTCGTATCGCAGAGTTGTGCATTACAAACTCAAACGTGTTTCTTGTTGACGTCGAAGCTAGCGTATCTCTTGCCGTAGTTAGCTTTTACGGCTAATACCGTAGCATGGCAATGTGTTATTATGCTAATAAAAGAGTTCCTCAGTGTTTACACTTACAATAACAATGTTGCTACAGCTTTGTTATGTACGTAAATTAAGTATTGTTGCAGATTTTGATTGCATTGCAAGTGATTTAGAGGTAGAATTGATTGCTTTCATTAGCTGCATTGCTAGCCACCAAGAATGAGCAGAATGCTGGAAAGCGGAAAAAACCCCATCCTTTTGTCTTCTTGTTTCTAATAATGATTGTGAACAATAGATAAAATAAAATTCCAAAAACAGTGCAGTTACCTTCTAAATATGCTTCGTTTGATTGTGTAAACATTTCACCAAAGTCTGTGTTCAGTTTTAAATAATCACAAAACCTCTCTCTCATTCTCAGGGTTCTTTGCGCTCATTCCAATTTGTCGTTATTTTTCTGAGCCATCTCTTTCTATCGGCACTCCAAAAGTCCCAGATCCTATTAGCCTATATGTTTACCTTTTGTAAATGACTTGACTAAAACACAAGAAAAGGCCAACCATGTGTGATTATTGGAGGAAATATTGATGTTAACTGGCTGTCCAGCTTTGCACAAGTTAAAGGTGCCATATGCAATGTCAAATCAAGCCCTGATATGTCAAAAGGCATTAATAAATCATATCCTTTTCGAATACCTCTATAACTCGATAACAGTAGTTCAGCCGGGATATGCTCATTTCGAAATTAGATTTACAGCCCCGAAATCTTGTTATTGTTTCCATCTCACGCCCTCGACCGTTTGACCAATTAGAAAGTCTGTGAGTGTGTCACCGCCACCTTCGTCTAGCTACTGCCACTGGTAAAGTTACTAAACATGTCAGACCTTAGTAAAGCTTAAAGGCGACGTTACGATTCTCAACTTATTCATGACAAAGCCAGGAACAAAACGAGGATTTGTATCGGGGATGCCTTTGAAAGATGGAGACGATTGAAGGGTGAGAAGATTTTTTCATCTGATGCCAAACTTGCTCATTTCCTCCTTGATAGGCAAGTAAGGCATTTGCGTTTTCTTATTACTTGTAATAAATGGAAATGGACATTTTGTATGTAAACTATATTGTCCAATACAGTCTATGATATTGTTTAACAAAGCTAGTATGTTTGTGCAACAAATGCTTAGTGTGAGGCAATGTTCCCTCTAAGGTGCGCCCCTGCGCAATTGCGCACTGCTCCCGATTTACTTCGCGCACGGAAAATCTATGCAGCGCACACAATCCAAATCCAACCTGAACTCTAAACAAAATGAACACAATTTCCTCTGTATCATTTTCAAAAAGTGGTCACAACAGACAGCCGACATCAGCCGAGACGTTGTAAGGAGGGGAAGGAGGTGGTCTGCATCAACAATCATTTTATTGAGAAAAACTGATTACTGTCGGTTGTAACTACACCAAAACAACATCAGCAACAAAACTACTTTCATGCAAACTGATCACTTTCTGTCGTAATCACACCAAAACAAACAAACTTTAGGTTGTATTGACAGCAACCGTTCGCTTTCTTTCATTCACACCAAAGGGCGCGCACACTCAAATCAGCTATTTGTGTGTTCACGACCACAAAAACAGTCGGACAATTCAAAGACCACACATATACTAACTATTAGGTCGTTACAATGTGAAACAGTTCACACGCAGACAATCAATATCATTAACAGTGTGTTATGTGTCCATGTTGCGGTTTTGTAGGTCAACTTATAGCGGTGCTTCTCAAATATTTTGTTACGCCCCACCTCGGAAGAAGAAAATATTTTGCGCCCCCCCCCCTTCTCCACCGTGACTATAAATAGTATAGTTTGTCTGTAAAATTGTTATAACTATACCTCTGCGTAACATTTTAATCTTATTAACATTAAAGGAAACAACACACCAGTCTTTCCTCGTCTCCCATCTTGGTTACAGTAACTGCTACATACGCGTCGTCATATTGACAGGTGGTGGGCTCTTCCTCGGTGGCTACATCAACATAGTATTGGATATTGCTCGTTTTTATCGGAAAGAGAGCAGAATGATCTAATGTAAAAATAAAAATAAACATTGTACCAACCTTTTTTTTCCAGTTTTGCTTAATTTCCTCTTCTGTTGGTGGCTGTTTCCCATTTCTTGGATGATCAACCTCTTGGTGTTTCGTGCCGTGCGGAGGCTCCATCATCTTCGGAAGGTCACTTGTCAGTTTTATTGGTTTTAGTATCCTTCCACTACTTCTCCTCGACAGATGTATCTTATTTTTTTTCTTTTTCTTTTTATTTTTTTTAGCTTTTCGTTTAGCACTATGGCGTGACAGTTCAACTGTTTGCAGGCAACCTGGGCCAGTGTTTGAGCCAAACTGACATTCGCTCAAGGAGAGGTCTGGATTCTTATAGACATGTTCATGGGAGTGGTAATTATAGTGGCGTAACTCAGAGTCTGCGGAAGCAATTAAAGGGTGGGAGTGGTCTGTATACAATGAGTAAGGCAAAGAGAACATGGAACCGGAACCATGAGCGTGTGTCCAGCAAGAATTGTTGTCACCGTTGAAAGAAGCATTGAATTGAGAATGCTCAGGCAAACTGTAACCTGAAACAGTATTACACTCCTGGCTGGAATGTGCGTGATGGGTTTCATCAAAGGTTTGCAGATCTTGGTTGTTGCCAGAAATCCTCTGTACTGGTGCATCATCTTGGTAAGAAAATAAAGAAAGTTCCTCTCTGCTCTTTCTTGAGTCGCTGCACTCGGAAAATGACTTTTCCCTGTGATGATCCATAGAGTTCCTGCTGTTGGAGATCTGCATGCGAGAGGGACTGTGACTACTACTAGTACTGTCATGCTCCACTATGCTGGTGCCCACTGGACTTCTCTCATTCCTTTTCCCATACAGTCTCTCTTCAGTCCGTTCTGTTAGTTTGCTCAGCTCTTCGGTTTCCAGGTTCAAGCCCACAGTGTTTAGGATGTTCTGAAGCAGTTCACACCTCGCATCAACCTCTGCTGGTTTTTCTTTTTCCTTTTGGTTCTCTATTGCTGGGGGGAAATTAGATCGATCACTGAGGCTTAAAGAGCACTTTTGTCTGTCTTTTCTGTTCTTGTCGTCATCAGACAGTGAGTGTGTCTCACAGGAGGACTGTTCGTAAGTGGACCGCTCTGTTCCCTCTGGTATCAGAGTATAATTGTTACATACGTGGTTCTCACTGCCAATAGGAACATCTAAAACGCCCTTTAATTCCTCCCCAACTACTTTTCGCTTGTGTTCGGGTAGCCTATAGGGCCGAGACTTCACAGTCACGCCTGGGCTGGTCTCTATGTGATGCTGGGTGAGGTTCGTGTGGCCTGGCATGGGGGAGAACACGTCAGCAAAACGCTGCGGCAAAGTGGCCACATCTGCTCTCTGTGACGGCGTGAGATGATTATCACAGAGGAGAGGGAAGGGCTTCGGGGAGGGAGGAACCTCCGGACCCAGCTCCTCGCTCTCCGCTATCGCCGTTACCATGGAGACAGGCTCCGCCTCCTTCCATTTTTTTAGGAGGTTGAGGTGGTATATTTGTGTTGCCAAGCCTCGGCCACACCGCCTGACCTCATAATCCACGTCACCTACTTGTCGTGAGACCACAAAGGGTCCTTGCCACTCGGTGAGTAATTTAGAGCTGGACGTTGGGAGTAATACAAATACTTTCTCTCCCGGTGAAAATTGTCTGAGTTGCGTACCCCTGTTATACAGGCTCTGCTGACGTTTTTGGGCTTGGAGCAAATTATTATGTGACAAGTGCCCCAATGTGTGGAGTTTCGCTCTCAAGTCCATGACATATTGAATTTCATTTTTACTGGGGCTTAGACCTTCCTCCCAGCTTTCTTTAACTAGGTCCAGCACCCCGCGCGGCTTCCTGACGAACAACAGTTCAAATGGGGAAAACCCTGTGGAGGACTGAGGAACCTCCCGCACTGCAAAAAACAGGGGATCCAACCATTTATGCCAATTTGGTTTGTCCTTGAGTACGAACTTCCGGATGATGGATTTCAAGGTTCTATTCAGCCGCTCTACCAGCCCATCAGTCTGCAGGTGGCAAACGCTGGTCCGAATGGATTTGATCCCCAATAATCCGTACAGCTCCTTTAACGTGTGTGACATAAAGGACGTGTCCTGGTCAGTCAGAATCTCTTTCGGGATTCCGACTCGGGAGATAACTTGAAACAGCGCCTGCGCGACACTCTTTGCAGAGATGGAGCGCAGCGGTACTGCTTCAGGATAGCGTGTTGCACAATCCACCAGGACTAGCGCAAAACGATATCCCTGGGTGCTCGGGTCAAATGGTCCAACGAGGTCCATGCCAATTCGCTCAAATGGGACTTCTATGAGTGGCAATGGCCGCAAAGGCGCCCTAGAGGCCGCTGGGTTAACTTGATGACAGTCTGAGCAAGCCGCGCACCAGCGGCGCATGTCTGCCCGGATGCGTGGCCAATAGAAAAGGGCCAATACCCGGTTGAGTGTTTTATCATACCCCAAGTGATCAGCCATCGGGTTGAAATGTGCCGCCTTGAAAATCATTTTCCGACGGCTTTTTGGCACCAGCAATTGGGTGATTTCCTCTCCTGTCTGAGTGTCACAACTCACTCTGTATAATCTGTGCCTAATTAATGCAAAGTAAGGGAAACGCCGCTCTATCCCCGGGCGAACCAGCTTCCCATCAATTGATATCACTTGGTCCAACGTCACGCGCAGAGTGTCATCTCGAGACTGCTCGAGTGGAAAATTATCCATGGGGCGCCTTTGGGGAACCGGGGAAACCTCTTGCGAAGTCCCCGCCGACTCCCCTTCCCCCTCCCCCCCGGCAGCTTCGACATCATTGGGCTTAATGTTCACGGACCCGTCTTCTGAATGGAGATCTTCGCTGTCATCGTTGACAATCTTACTTAGCAGTTCGATGTTGACTCCACTGTTGAGCAAGCTTAGGAAGCGCTCAAATCCTTTGTTGGCGTCACTCTCCTCCTGGTCTGGTGAAGTAACACTTGAACTGCGAGGAGGCGTTGCAATAGGTGGTGGTCTGGGAAATAATTGTGCAGCAAGAGGTCTAATGGCCCTGTGATCAGGAACCTGGCAGAAGATCAAAATTACAGACATGTTACTTATAAATGATTGAATCAAAACAGCGTTAAAGTAGTCTTTTAACTGTACAACAAGAGATTTGAAAGCACCATTAACTTGTCACAACGCTACAGTTTGGAATGGGGAGACCGTGATCCGGTTAGCATTTTGGGTAGAGATGGGCATGTAATCACTGTAAATTTGCTCTATTAACTATGAGCAAAACAATAATTACCTTAGAGTATCTAAATGCAGTCATTACTGTTGGTTTGTCAGCTTGTTAATGAGTAAGTTAGTCAGCAACATAACTCAAAAACTTAATGATGGATTTTCATGAAACTTTCAGGAAATGGGATAAGGAAGAACTGATTGGATTTTGGGCCTGATCCATATAATTTCTACTATGTTACCTTATGTTTTCTATGTGTGCTCGCAATCTTACAGAGACAAAGCTAGTGAATGACTGACAGAGGTTTCCCTCCGTTTCCTTTATTCCGCTATAGATTAAGTCAAGAGCACAAACACAGATCCCCTTGTGCTAGTTTTGTATTTATTTTAAATTCTCCGACTGACAATCTAGCAGCTAATTGTGTATATATACAGTGTGAAGCCGCTCTCCGAAGTTAAAAATCACCTCCATTATGGCAAATAAACTACATTTCTTAATAACCTAAGTATCATTATTAAGTATTAGGACGAGGCTAAACTTTTACACACCAAGAAAGAGCAAGCAGAAGAAGGCATGCTAATAGCTAAGCTAGCCGTTGAACTAGCTTGAAGTAGAATATAGAGTAAGGCTGAGCGGTATACTGGTATCACAGTTAATACTGGTATTTTTTTAAAATATATATATTTGAGACAGTACCGCCATACCGGTATCATTTGATGTGCCTTTGTTACGGCCGTTTGCGGCCGGTGCGGCGCACAGGCACCATAGCTGAAGAAGGGTCTGGCACATGTCCGGAGTCGCTACCGCACATTGCCTCCGACCCCCCGCCACATTCCCCTTCACGCACAGCTGACATGTCCGCACCGTAGCTCCGGCGGCTCCTCTTTTTTAACCAGAGGTAACACAAGCCGGTGAAAAGTTTCAACAAAACAGCCGTCAAAACTGCCACTGCTAACAAATACAGTTCAGCTGAAACCCTTGCTGACGTCACAAGTCGCTTGACACAAAAGGCACACGCATGCACGCGCTGCTCTCATAAACTTCTCTCAACTGCATATGACATTTCCTAAAGGTTTTTTAAATAACACATTAATTACTTTCCCTAGTAATTAATTACATTTATTAAAAAGTAATTCCATTAGTAAATAAATTAAGTTTTTTGGTTAAGTAACGAGTGACTATAAATAATTACTTTTTCAAAGTAATTTTCAGAAAACTGATAGTAACAGTAATGTGGTGTTAAGTTTAAACTAAACATTTTGCATGTTTTGTTTAAAACACCGTTATATATTATATTTGGCGATTCGGCCTAAAAAGACCGGGATATCAGTTTTGGTCCATACCGCCCAGCCCTAGTGCTCAGTAAAGTTTAAGAAGGGTTGATGGAACCATATTACAGCAGAAAGTACACTGAAATTAAAAAGTAGGTTAGAATTGGCGAGAGGAAATATAGTAACAACTGTTGCCGTGTCAACATTGTCAGTCAGTATACGACACTTCTTTAAGTGTCGTATATTGACTGACAATGTTGACATAGCAACAGTCATATGTTTTACGCCATATGTAATAATTTCATGTCAAGTCATCATTAAATGGCACTGATATGTCAAAAGACATTAATAAATCCTGTTATTTTCAAATACCTCTATAACCGATAACAGTAGTTCAGCCGGGATGTGCTCATTTCAAAATTAGATTTACAGCCCCGAAATCTTGTTATTGTTTAATTTCGATGCTCCGCCCTCTACCGTTTAACCAATTAGAAAGTCTGTGAGTGTGTCACATCCAGGTTGCAAGTAGTGCACCGCCCTCTTCGTCGAGCTACGGCCACTGGTAAAGTTACTAAACATGTCAGAACTTAGTAAATCTAAAAGGTGTCGTTATGATTCTCAACTTATTCATGACAAAGCCATGAACAAAACAAGGATATGTATCGGGATGCTTTTGAAAGATGAAGACGATTGAAAGCAGACTAATATTTTTTCATCTGACGCCAAACTTACTAATTTCCTCCTTGATAGGTAAATAAGACATTTACGTTTTCTTATTACTTGTAATAAATGGAAATGGACATTTTGTATTCAATTATATTGTCCAGTCTATGACCTTGTCTAATAAAAGCTAGTATGTTCGTGCAACGAATGCTTAGGAGCGAAGCACCATCACACTAGTGTAGTAGCATGCTAGCCTGGTCAATGACACATTGACATATAGGCGGGGGAAATATATGCCCGTCAGCCTGCACGTCGATGTCTCATCCAACTGACAGGGCAAAATATATTTTCGACAAATAAAACCTATGTGGATACACGTAGTGTCAGTGCCTAATTCGTTCTCAATATGCATATATGCTGAGGAAATGAGTTCCAACATTAGCACGGCTAAATGCAGTTTCTGGTACTGTATGTATGTGCATTAAACCCATATTGGGTGGTATTTACTTGGCACAATATACAGAAATGCATGACTTGTAATTAGAGATGTCCGATAATATCGGACTGCCGATATTATCGGCCGATAAATACTTTAAAAAAAATGTAATATCGGTGTTTAGGGCACGTCCGACCGGTAGGAGGCCGCGGGGAAGACCCAGGACACGTTGGGAAGACTATGTCTCCCGGCTGGCCTGGGAACGCCTCGGGGTCCCCCGGGAAGAGCTGGACGAAGTGGCTGGGGAGAGGGAAGTCTGGGCTTCCCTGCTTAGGCTGCTGCCCCCGCGACCCGACCTCGGATAAGCGGAAGAAGATGGATGGATGGATGGTAATATCGGAAATTATCGGTATCGGTTTCAAAATTATCGGTATCGGTTTCAAAAAGTAAAATGATTGGCAAACTGTGTAATGGCCATTTTTATGATTTCCCCTGGAATTCCAATGTCTTAAGTTCCAAAGTTATCTTGCAGAAGTTGCAGTGTGCTTCATATCAAATCATTACACGTGACAAAAACAACCTCAAAGTCGCCCATCGTGGAGGAAAGCACATTATATACACCCTCAAAAATCGATACATTATACTTATGTGAGACAGAAATTTATTATGCATGTATTTTACATGAACATACCGTTAATCTATTTCTAAGACATTTCATTGTCGTATTTAAGACTTTTTACGAGATTTTTAATAAGATTTAAGACATTTTAATAGCTTAAATTATAATTATTGGATATTAGACTATTTAAGACCAGATGGATACCCTGGTGTATTAACAAGTAGAGTATTAAGAGTTAATTTAGGTATGAGTTCTGATTTACTCTAAAAATTGACTCATAATGCGCCGTAGAAACGGAACTTGTTTGTAACCTAAGAACTTGTGGTCGACTCCATTTTCCAATACAAATCCGAACGGGACAAGCGGTAGAAAATGGATGGATGGATGGATTAACAAACAATCAATTAGTGTTGTAATTTTGATATTATTTGGTGCAGATTAACAACCCATACATTATTGTTGTAATTTGATAGCCTTTGGTGCAAAACTAGCACAATGGCATTCAAATACCGGGAGTGACTGCTCGCTGTTGCGAAAAAGCTAAGTATTGTTCTATCTGTGTGCTTTTAATTGTTTTACAGCTTTCTTTACTACTTCCCAAACATACTTAGTAGTCCTATATAACTTGCAAATCACCCGATCTCTGTCTCACCACCCCTCCCTCAACTAGCTAGCTGCTAAGCTAACGAAGCTAGCGCGGAGAAGGCGGTGCCGGTCTGAAGGAATCTGCCCCCGCATACCGCGAGCACTTCCCTCGGTGACAAAAATACCGTGAGTATGGCTCCCTGCGCTTCGTGCACCGTTCTCATGGATAGGCTGGCTCTGTTAGAGGGCCGTGTCCGCCAGTTAGAGCAGACTAATCTCGTAACTTTAGATGTTGCGGACACATCTGCTAGCATTATCTGTAGCGAGCTAACTAGCCCAGTTTATAGCAGGCCTAAGCGGCCTATAAGCAACGGTGAACCGGTTGAGACGCATAATAGATTTAGCCCTTTAGCTAGTCCTACACCCCAGTCTACCGGGCACCACACCTTAGTCATAGGGGACTCCATCACCCGAAACATAAAGCTTAGAAAACCAGCCACAATTAAGTGTATTCCCAGTGCCAGAGCACCTGACATTGAAGCTAATCTTAGGGAGCTAACTCGCAACAGGCCTAGTAAACACGCACGACAGGCTAATCGCACCACGAGCTATGCAAACATAGTTGTACACGTTGGCTCCAATGACACTAGGATGAGACAGTCAGAGATTACAAAGAGAAACATTGCTAGGACTTGTAATCTCGCTAGAAAGATGTCCAGGCATCGAGTAATTGTCTCTGGCCCCCTGCCCTTGAGAGGCAATGATGAGAGATATAGCAGATTAGTCTCGCTTAACAAGTGGCTGGCTAACTTTTGTAGACAACAGGGACTAATGTTTATTGATAATTGGCCCTCTTTCTGGGGCAAACCGGGCTTGTTGATGAGAGACGGCCTTCACCCTAACCAGGAAGGCGCCATCATTCTGTCTAGAAACAGATTTTTGTTTGAGTCACACTTGAATAACTACACTAGAGCCAGACCGGTCACAGGCAATTACCGTATTTTCCGCACTATAAGGCGCACCTAAAAACCACAAATTTTCTCAAAAGCTAACAGTGCGCCTTATAACCCGGTGCGCTTTATTACGATTAATTTTCATAAAGTTTCGATCTCGCAACTTCGGTAAACAGCCGCCATCTTTTTTCCCGGTAGAACAGGAAGCGCTTCTTCTTCTACGCAAGCAACCGCCAAGGAAAGCACCCGCCCCCATAGAACAGGAAGCGCTTCACCCGCCCCCATAGAACAGGAAGCGCTTCACCCGCCCCCGGAAGAAGAAGAAAAAACGCGCGGATATCACCGTACGTTTCATTTCCTGTTTACATCTGTAAAGACCACAAAATGGCTCCTACTAAGCGATCCGGTTCATAAAAAGACGCAATCTCTCCATCCGCACACGGATTACCGTATTTTCCGCACTATAAGGCGCACCTAAAAACCACAATTTTTCTCAAAAGCTGACAGTGCGCCTAATAACCCGGTGCGCTTTATTACGATTCATTTTCATAAAGTTTCGGTCTCGCAACTTCGGTAAACAGCCGCCATCTTTTTTCCCGGTAGAACAGGAAGCGCTTCTTCTTCTACGCAAGCAACCGCCAAGGAAAGCACCCGCCCCCATAGAACAGGAAGCGCTTCACCCGCCCCCATAGAACAGGAAGCGCTTCACCCGCCCCCGGAAGAAGAAGAAAAAACGCGCGGATATCACCGTACGTTTCATTTCCTGTTTACATCTGTAAAGACCACAAAATGGCTCCTACTAAACGATCCGGGTCATAAAAAGACGCAATCTCTCCATCCGCACACGGATTACTACCGTATTTCACAGCAACTGAACCGCACTGTGGAACGGGAGCACGTACGGTGAATATTCGCTCCACAGGGAATGAGAAGTCATCCTTCACTGTGGTTCTAGCTTGCCATGCTAACTTCCACTCATGGTGATATTCAAAAGGAAGACCTTGCCAAAAGAGACCTTTCCAGCCGGCGTCATCATAAAAGCTAACTCGAAGGGATGGATGGATGAAGAAAAGATGAGCGAGTGGTTAAGGGAAGTTTACGCGAAGCGGCCGGGTGGCTTTTTTCACGCTGCTCCGTCCATGTTGATATATGACTCTATGCGCGCCCACATCACAGATGGTGTCAAAAAACAAGTGAAGCACACAAATACAACACTCGCCGTCATTCCGGGTGGATTAACCAAAGAACTCCAACCGCTGGATATTGGTGTCAACAGGGCATTCAAATCACGACTGCGAACTGCGTGGGAAAAATGGATGACCGAAGGCGAACACACCTTCACTAAGACGGGCAGACAACGCCGGACAACATACGCCAACATCTGCCAGTGGATTGTAAATGCCTGGGCAGATATTTCTGTCACAACTGTGGTCCGAGCTTTCCGGAAGGCAGGATTCACAGAACTGCTGCACAACAACAGCGACACTGAATCCGATGATTTCGAAGAGACGGAGCCCGCCATTTTGGAAGCCACGCTAGCGCAACTTTTCAATTCGGACACCGAAGACGAAGAATTCGAAGGATTTACCGGTACGAATGAAGAATAACTTCAGAAAGTGAGCGCTATGTTTATTTTGTGTGTTGTGTGTTGTGACATTAACGTTCGAGCAACATTACCGGTATGTTGCTATTGCTCTACACCATTTTGAATTTTACTATGTTTGTGATTGCACATTTGTACATTTTGGGACAGAGTTGTTAGAACGCTGGTTTTCAATATATTATTAAAGTTTGACTGAACTATCTGACTGTTTTTTTGACATTCACTTTAGCGCAGCGTTTTTTTGACATTCACTTTAGCGCAGCGTAGGCGCGGCTTTTAGTCCGGGGCGGCTTATTGGTGGACAAAATTATGAAATATGTAATTCATAGAAGGTGCGGCTAATAATCCGGTGCGCCTTATAGTGCGGAAAATACGGTACTACCGTATTTCACAGCAACTGAACCGCACTGTGGAACGGGAGCACGTACGGTGAATATTCGCACCACAGGGAATGAGAAGTCATCCTTCACTGTGGTTCTAGCTTGCCATGCTAACTTCCACTCATGGTGATATTCAAAAGGAAGACCTTGCCAAAAGAGACCTTTCCAGCCGGCGTCATCATAAAAGCTAACTCGAAGGGATGGATGGATGAAGAAAAGATGAGCGAGTGGTTAAGGGAAGTTTACGCGAAGAGGCCGGGTGGCTTTTTTCACACAGCTCCGAAGGCGAACACACCTTCACTAAGACGGGCAGACAGCCTCGGACGACATACGCCAACATTTGCCAGTGGATCGTAAATGCTTGGGCAGATATTTCGGTCACAACTGTGGTCCGAGCTTTCCGGAAGGCAGGATTCACAGAACAACAGCGACACTGACTCCCGATGACTTCTACGAGACGGAACCGGCCATTTTGGATACCACGCTTGCGCAACTTTTCAATTCGGACACCGAAGACGAAGAATTCGAAGGATTTACGAATGAAGAATAACTTCAGAAGGTGAGCGCTATGTTTATTTTGTGTGTTGTGACATTAACGTTCGAGCAACATTATGTTACTATTGCTCTACACCATTTTGAATTTTACTATGTTTGTGATTGCACATTTGCGTACATTTTGGGACAGAGTTGTTAGAACGCTGGTTTTCAATATATTATTAAAGTTTGACTGAACTATCTGACTGTTTTTTTGACATTCACTTTAGCGCAGCGTTTTTTTGACATTCACTTTAGCGCAGCGTAGGCGCGGCTTATAGTCCGGGGCGGCTTATTGGTGGACAAAATTATGAAATATGTAATTCATAGAAGGTGCGGCTAATAATCCGGTGCGCCTTATAGTGCGGAAAATACGGTACAGAGTCTGCTAGTCCGGGTGGGGAGTCAGTTAAGCTAGACTGGAAAATCCCTGCACACATAGCATTTCTCTTAGAATAATACACAACTCACATAATGTTTTTTCTGCAGTGACTTTCTGAGGTGGACATGCATTCTACTGATGTGGCAAATTATGATGCGTTCAGTGTATCGCAGCACCAAGCAAACAATCTGAAAATTCCCGTCATATCAATTCCTAGATATTGTCGAAATTATTTAAAGCGCACTGCGCATAATAAAAGCAACATTATTAATATTGCTACTACGGATAATTTCAAGAAAAACTCCTCAAAAAAGCCCACTACCTATAATATGGGCTTTTTAAAACATAAGATCATTGTCTCCCATAACGTTATTAGTTAATGAGGTCATTAGAGACATCAACGTCATTGGTCTCAACGAAACCTAGCTCAAACCAGACAATTTTTTTGCGCTGAATGAGGCATCTAACTATACGAATGCGCATATTGCCCTTAAAAGGGGTGGGGGGGGGTCGCACTAATATACAATGAAAACTTTAACCTTACCCCTAACCTAAATAATAAATATAAATCGTTTGAGGTGCTTACTATGAGGTCTGTCACACCGCTGCCTCTCTACCTGGCTGTTATCTACCGCCACCCAGGGCCCTATTCGGACTTTATCAGTGAATTCTCAGAGTTTGTCGCTGATCTAGTGGCGCACGCCGACAATATAATCATAATGGGGAACTTTAATATCCATATGAATACCCCATCGGACCCTCCGTGCGTGGCGCTCCAGACTATAATTGATAGCTGTGGTCTTACACAAATAATAAATGAACCCACGCATCGCAACGGTAATACGATAGATCTAGTGCTTGTCTGGGGGGCACCACCTCCAAAGTTACGATACTCCCGTATACTAAAGTAATGTCCGATCATTATCTTATAAAATTCGAAGTTCTGACTCATTGTCAACAAGCTAATAATAATAACTGCTTTAGCAGCCGCAACATTAATGCTGCCACAACGATGACTCTTGCTGGCCTACTGCCTTCGGTAATGGCACCATTCCCAAATTATGTGGGCTCTATTGATAACCTCACAAACAAATTTAACGACGCCCTGCGCGAAACCATTGATAGTATAGCACTGCTAAAGCTAAAAAGGGCCCCTAAAAGGCGTACCCCATGGTTTACAGAAGAAACTAGAGCTCATAAATTATCATGTAGAAAGCTGGAACGCAAATAGCGCGCGACTAAACTTGAGGTTTTCCATCAAGCATGGAGTGATAGTTTAATGACTTATAAACACATGATTACCTTAGCTAAAGCTAAATACTACGGTACTCAAATCTCATCCGCCTCAACAAAAAAGATCCTAAATATTTGTTTAGTACAGTAGCATCGCTAACCCAACAAGGGACTCCTCCCAGTAGCTCCACCCACCCGGCAGATGACTTTATGAATTTCTTTAATAAGAAAATTTAACTAATTAGAAAGGAGATTAAAGACAACGCATCCCAGCTACAACTGGGTTCTATTAACACAGATACGACTGTATATACGACGGATATTGCCCTCCAAAATTAGCTCTCTCTTTTTGATGAAATAACATTAGAAGAATTGCTAAAACGTGTAAATGGGATAAAACAAACAACATGTTTACTTGACCCACTTCCTGGGAAACTTATCAAGGAGCTTTTTGTATTATTAGGTCCATCAGTGCTAAATATTATAAACGTATCACTTTCCTCTGGCACTGTTCCCCTAGCATTCAAAAAAGTGGTTATTCATCCTCTGCTCAAAAGACCTAACCTCGATCCTGACCTCATGGTAAACTACCGGCCGGTGTCCCACCTTCCGTTTATTTCGAAAATCCTCGAAAAAATGGTTGCAAAGCAGCTAAATGAACACTTAGCGTCCAACAATCTCTGTGAACCCTTTCAATCCGGTTTCAGGGCAAATCACTCTACGGAGACAGCCCTCGCAAAAATGACTAATGATATAATGCAAACGATGGATTCTGATGCGTCATCTATGTTGCTGCTTCTTGATCTTAGCGCTGCTTTCGATACAGTCGATTATAATTTTATTAGAGCATATCAAAACACGTATTGGTATGTCAGACTTAGCCTTGTCTTGGTTTAACTCTTATCGTACTGACAGGATGCAGTGCGTCTCCCATAACAATGTGACCTCGGACTATGTTAAGGTAATGTGTGGAGTTCCCCAGGGTTCGGTTCTTGGCTCTGCACTCTTCAGCATCTACATGCTGCCGCTAGGTGACATCATACGCAAATCCGGTGTTAGCTTTCACTGTTGTGGTGATGAAACCCAACTCTACATGCCCCTAAAGCTGACCAACACGCCGGATCGTAGTAAGCTGGAGGCGTGTCTGAATGAAATTAAACAATGGATGCCCGCTAACTTTTTGCAACTCAACGCCAAGAAAATGGAAATGCTGATTATTGGTCCTGCTAGACACCGACACCTATTTATTAATACCACTTTAACATTTGACAACCAAACAATTACACAAGGCGACTCGGTAAAGAATCTGGGTATTATCTTTGACCCAACTCTCTCGTTTGAGTCACACATTAAGAGTGTTACTAAAACAGTCTTCTTTCATCTTCGTAATATCGCTAAAATTTGTTCCATTTTGTCCACTAGCGACGCTGAGATCATTATGCATGCGTTCGTTACGTCTCGATTACCGTAACGTATTATTTTCGGGTCTCCCTATGTCTAGCATTAAAAGATTACAGTTGGTACAAAATGCGGCTGCTAGACTTTTGACAAGAACAAGAAAGTTTGATCATATTACGCCTATACTGGCTCACCTGCACTGGCTTCCTGTGCACTTAAGATGTGACTTTAAGGTTTTACTACTTACATATAAAATACTACACGGTCTAGCTCCAGCCTATCTTGTCGATTGTATTGTACCATATGTCCCGGCAAGAAATCTGCGTTCAAAGAACTCCGGCTTATTAGTGATTCCCAGAGCCCAAAAAAAGTCTGCGGGCTATAGAGCGTTTTCTATTCAGGCTCCAGTACTCTGGAATGCCCTCCCGGTAACAGTTAGAGATGCTACCTCAGTAGAAACATTTAAGTCTCATCTTAAAACTCACTATGGCCCCACTATGGACTGGACTCTCACTATTATGTTAGATCCACTATGGACTGGATTTTCACAATATTATGCTAGACCCACTCGACGTCCGTTGCACCAGTCGCCCTAGAGGGAGAGGTCACCCACATCTGCGGTCCTCTCCAAGGTTTCTTCATTGTCATCCCACTGGGTTGAGTTTTTCCTTGCCTTGATGTGGGATCTGAACCGAAGATGTCGTTGTGACTTGTGCAGCCCTTTGAGACACTTGTAATTTAGGGCAATATAAATAAACATTGATTGAAATACAAACCCATACTGTACCACTTGGTGGAAAGAGAGCTCAACCATGACTCATGGATGGCGATAGAAATGTTTTGCAAATTTAAGCATAGAATGCATCTAATTTTAACATTACATTATAATTGTATTGATTGATATTGACAAATGTACTAACCGGGTGGTTTGATACAAAGACACTGGGATGACCATTTGAATGCTTCAGCAGAGCTTTCACTGGTTGCTTCAGAGGGTGATGGTCTTCCAGCAATTCTTGACCTGATCTGGGGATTGGAGCCTCTCTTGGAACAGGTGACTTAAACATATTGCACTGGGTGAACATAAACACGAATATTAATAATTACGAGAAACTTAAGACAGCTGATAGGCCATTGTCTAAGTCTTACCTTTAACATAAAGCTGGGACATTGTTGCTCCTGCAAAAATGTAGTTACTCTGTTCCTGGAAGTTGTGGCTACACAATCTGGTCCTGGTTGTTCCTTCTCACTCAGTTTCATCTTCTTCGGAGCAATAGCAGCTTTATTTCCAAAAATGTGGTCCTCCATGTGTCGAGGCATAATCATTTTTCTCGTCAGCTCTGGATCAGATTTCGAACGTTCCCCACCAGAGTGCAAAGTTTCTGCATCATTGCGGTCAAAACTACGGGGAGCGTTCGCTGCAATGTGAATGTATGTCTGGTAAACTTGATCCATTCTTTTATTCAACTGTCTCTCAACAGTATGGCTGGTGCGTTCTAGGAAGTGGAAACAGAGGTGGAACATGATCATAAATTAAGTTCACATACAAAATGCTCCTTTTACTTACCCTCTTCGTGGAGTAGCCTGCTCCCCTACCGTGCTACGTTCAAAGCAACATTTTTAGTCACCTCAAATGAGTACAAATAGTACAGTAAATAGCACGCAGCAGTTGTAGTACAAAGCAAATTACACTCGATGTTTAGCTTGGTAGCTAACACCTATCTGACCGTTAACGGGGATTAAATGTCCGTTTCGTATTCCGGCAAATAAATATGTTTAGGTTAAACACATTTTAGTCCCGGTTGAATTTTCGCTTTAAAACGTGTAACGTGAATGTGAGCATTATTTGGGGAAAGAACGTTCACGGTCGATTAAACCTAGCTTTATTTTCCTGAAAGGAACAGACAACATAAGACTGCTTCGATGGTCCAGTTGGAGCGTTGACTACGTCACAGCGCCCCCTACTGGGTGGAAGAATTCACACGCAGCTGACTTGTTCAGGTAAAGCCTGGGAGTTTAAGGGGGAACCGCACTTTTTTTTTAAATCATCGTTTTTTTTTACCATGTGCTTACACCATCCTACATGTGGTATTATTTGTTTCAGATATGCTTAACAAGCATTGACATTGATTAAATGTAAAACACGCTCTTTTTCCACGCCTTTTACTGAACACTCATTCATATCATAACTTTTACAAATGTATAATATTCTCACTTCCTGTGTTTGTGAAAGAAAAGGAAAATGTTGAAAACAAAATATCAATAAGCAAATCGTTTAAAATAAAAACCAAATAGCCTGCAATGTTTAAAATGAGGCAAACAGTAAGACGAAAATGAAGTAATGAGATTATATATATATATATATATATATATATATATATATATACATACATATATATATATATATATATATATATAATCTCATTACTTTATGAGATTATATATATATATATATATATATATATATATATATATATATATATATATATATATATATATATAATCTCATTACTTTAGTTCATTTTCATCTTACTGTTTGCCTCATTTTAAACATTGCAGGCTATTTGGTGTCATTTTAAATTAATTTATATATATATATATATATATATATATATATATATATATATATATATATATATATATATATAATCTCATTGATGTCCGATAATGGCTTTTCGATATCCCGATATTGTCCAACTCTTTATTTACCGATACCGAAATCAACCAATACCGATATCAACCGATATATACAGTCGTGGAATTAACACATTTTTATGCCTAATTTGGACAACCAGGTATGGTGAAGATAAGGTACTTTTAAAAAAAATTAATAAAATAAAATAAGATAAGTAAATTAAAAACATTTTCTTGAATAAAAAAGAAAGTAAAACAATATAAAAACAGTTACATAGAAACTAGTAATTAATGAAAATGAGTAAAATTAACTGTTAAAGGTTAGTACTATTAGTGGACCAGCAGCACGCACAATGTGTGCTTACGGACTGTATCCCTTGCAGACTGTATTGATATATATTGATATATAATGTAGGAACCAGAATATTAATAACAGAAAGAAACAACCCTTTTGTGTGAATGAGTGTAAATGGGGGAGGAAGGTTTTTTGGGTTGGTGCACTAATTGTAAGTGTATCTTGTGTTTTTTATGTTGATTTAATAAAATAAAAAAAACAACAAAAAAAACGATACCGATAATTAAAAAAAACAATACCGATAATTTCCGATATTACATTTTAACGCATTTATTGGACATCTCATATATATATACATATGTATATACATATATATATAAATACATATATATCAGTGTTTCCCACACATTCATTTATTTGTGGCGGCCCGCCACGAAAGAATTACGTCCGCCACAAATGGATTTTTCGGCTTTTGACTCGCTCGACCGCTCATAAAAGCAATGGGACTCTGTCTGTGAATGTACCTTGTAGTTACAACTCCGGTGCAGTAGGTGGCGGTAGCCTACTATGCATTGTAACTCCGCCAATAGCACTTAATTCACCTGGTGGACCAGAAGAAGATGAAGACGAAGACGAAGAAGGCGAAGACGAAGACGGACGGACGGACGAGATCAAAATACAAGGGTAATATAGGTAATAGGTAGATAAGTTATAGCTGCATCGCTCGCGGCTCGTCATATATTTAACGTTAATCCGCGATTTCACCGAGCGTTTCACTGACGGTGAGCAGCCTGACACTGCTTCATTAACACCGCTGCTGTTTGACTCGGGGACCGGGGCAGACGCACGTAGTAACAGTCACGTGTTGCCAGGCACGTGCACACATAGGGCCCTATGGGTGCTTGAGCCCCTGCCCTTTTTTTGCCTCGTCTTAAAAAGTGCCCTCTGCCTGTGTGTTTTTTTTTTTCTTTTTTTCTTTTTTTTTCTTTAAACAACATTAATAAATTCCTGTCAGGGATGTGAAAAACAAAACAAAACAAAAAAAACAGCGGTACAAAAACTCCACGTTTTCTTGTAATACCGGGTTGTTTGAGCCTGCCGCTTCCGCCAGAGAGAGAGAGAGAGGCGAGTGAGTGAGTAAGCGAGAGGAGAGAGAGCCAAGTTACTGCGCCCCTGAGGAGACGTGACAGTGGAGCAACTTGGACCTGTGAGTTATGGTCTAGTCGCCGTCCACTTATTCAGCATCTAATATGGGTAATATTTCAGAAAAACGCTGTATTATTCTATTATTCAATGTGTCAGCTTCTGTTTTTGCCGGACGTCGGAGCAAGGCGCATCAATTGAGCACGGCACATCAATTCCGCACAGAGCAGAGCGGATCGTGCGGGACAGGAAGTAGTGTACAAAATACAAAATAAAACACCGGGTTAATTTTCAAAATAAAATGCACTGTGTTTACGGCGGATCACATTCTACATGCTGTGCGAATTCTATGGAGGAGAAGAAGAGAAGCTGAAGACAGAGCTCAGAGTTTTCTATGCATCATTCCATGACACTCTCACACTGAAGGGGATCTTAAGAACACTAAGAGGGATGGCGTGGCGAAGTTGGTAGTGGCCGTGCCAGCAATCGGACGGTTGCTGGTTACTGGGGTTCAATCCCCACCTTCTACCATCCTAGTCACGTCCGTTGTGTCCTTGGGCAAGACACTTCACCCTTGCTCCTGATGGCTGCTGGTTAGCGCCTTGCATGGCAGCTCCCGCCATCAGTGTGTGAATGTGTGTGTGACTGGGTGAATGTGGAAATACTGTCAAAGCGCTTTGAGTACCTTGAAGGTAGAAAAGCGCTATACAAGTATAACCCATTTATCATTATTTATAAGAGACAACAGTGGACATGACATCTTTCCAGCACTGGAAGAAATGATGAAAACATATGCCACGATTCCAGTGTCCACTGCCACAGTAGAGAGGTCTTTTTCTAAACTGAAGCTGGTCAAAAACTCACTCAGAGGCCTATGCACAGGAGAGGCTGTCTGATCTCCTTCTCCTCTCCATTGAAAAAGACGTAGTCATAAATCACAATGATGTGATCAACATCTACAGGCCCCCAGAAGGTTGCTGTGCACTGATTTCACAGCATTTCATGGAAGCCCTGAATTTACATTGAGGAGCATATTTGGGTGTGGGTGGCCTCCATCCTGCGTTTCAGTTGTTTAGTCTGAGCATTAAGTGAGAAAGACCATTACAACTTGATGGTGTTTTCATCAAGTTAAGGGAAGAAGGACAGATTTTCACATTGAAGTTTTTTCCATTTGGGTATTTATTTTTGTATTTTTTTTCAAAGTTCATGTTGCACTGTTCAATGTTCAATATTAAAGTGCTTATCTTTAACAATAAATAGCCTAATAATAAACCAGTGTTTTGTTGCTTTTCATGTCTTCCAAGCCTATGATAATGTGAATTACCGGTAACTCATTATGACAATAATTTGTTGACACAAAAGAAATGGCAATCACTTTTACCTACAAAGGACACACAGCTAAGTAGTTAGCTTCCTATTAGCAAATTTAATTTTACATTAATTTCCATATTGTGTAAAGGACCAAAAAAATATT
Source organism: Nerophis lumbriciformis (assembly GCF_033978685.3). Lineage (NCBI taxonomy): Eukaryota > Metazoa > Chordata > Actinopteri > Syngnathiformes > Syngnathidae > Nerophis > Nerophis lumbriciformis. Next base: position 38,521,015 of record NC_084563.2, read on the forward strand.
TCCTGCCCTTTTCTGACTTTGAGCCCCTGCCCCTCTATAATCATGTGCACGTACCTGCGTGTTGCCATACCGACGAGCTAACGTGTCCAGGTTATAACCCTGTTGTCAATAAACACACGTAGAGACGGTGCTTCAGATACTACATTAATACTCAAGCTAAAATGTCCACTGTCCACTGCAGCATGTGAATGCAATGAAAAGAATAAAATCTGAGCCAACCAGCTGTTAAAATGTTGTCCAGGTTAATGTTTTGGCCATTAAAGGCCCTTCATTTCAAGATTTCAACTGTGATCGGGCTTTAAACAGGTGGCTGACCTGTTCAGATGAGTGTAACTGCTACTGGTCAAATAATGTGAAATAGCATTTAATTTTACATGTATGCAATGCCATTTAAATGTAATTATAGATAATAATAATAATAAATACTGTGTAGTGTTGTAAATAGTCAACGGGAAGGATTTTAGTAAGATATAAGCCATGAGCACTACACAGCCAGAAAAAATTCTAGGCAGGACAAGTAAAAATATTGGGGCAAGTAGATTTGAGAAGTCGGGCAAGTAGAAAAATTACGGCGAGGGAACAGGTGAGACTCAGCAAACCCTGAAAAATAAAGCAGGGTCAGATCAGAAATGCACTTTTCTCATGAAAAGGGTCCTAATTTATATTCTTATGTGCCTTATAGAGAGGACCACGACAAAACATACACCTCTGCCTCTGTTTCACTTTATGTTGCTGGTAAATAATATGGTTGTAGTAGTAGGCTAAAGTTAAATTATTTAGTATGCACTAATTAAAGGGGCAGAGCTTTAAGAGACATTTTAGCTTTTATATTTTATAAGATATATTTTTTGTAAGAACCACAATTAATAAATATATTTCAGTGAATAACTAATTGCTCAAATCTGTATATAAATATAAATAATATGGTTGTAATAGTAGGCTAAAGTTAAATTATTTAGTATGCACTAATTAAAGGGGCAGAGCTTTAAGAGACATTTTAGCTTTTATATTTTATAAGATATATTTTTTGTAAGAACCACAATTAATAAATATATTTCAGTGAATAACTAATTGTTCAAATCTGTATATAAATATGTACATAAAGTGTTGTAATTATAATCCAACTCCGCGTTCTTCTTGGTCATCGCCGCTGCCGCCGCCACCCCCAACCCCCCGACCACACCACCACAAATAGATGCCTGCCCTGTGGGAAACACTGTTTACCCATAATCAAATGGTACAAGGTTGGATTGAATTGCCATGCAGACAGACAGTTTCTCCGGAGAAAAAGAAAAGCGAGAATCATACTCTAGACTTGGTCCAACTGGCCATTTATATGTTCCTCTGGTGGGTCTAAGGCCAGCATAACAAATAATCAAGTTAACATGTACAATATCAGGGCGACCCGCCTTGCCATGTCATGTCCTCCCTAATGCATTCCGACCTCGCTCTCTTTGACTTTGACAAACAACAAAATAGAAATGGTACAAAGGTCAGAAATTCCACTACATTATTAAAACAGTTAGCTCCATCTTTTGACACTTCTTCCACCCCCGTCCTTGCACGCTACACCGCTACAACAAAGATGACGGGGAGAGGACCTGTCGAAGGTGAGCCACGTAAATAAGACCGCCCACAAAACGGCACATCCTGAAGAGAGATGCTCAGAAAGCTACTTGAAAATGGTCCGTAAAACATAATCTATGCAACACTTTCACCAAAGAACCACCATTACATGTTATGTAGACCACAAGATAGTGTTTTAAATTTACACAAAAATCATAATATGACCCCTTTAATGCGCCTTTTGTATGGAAAAAAGACCTGAATAGACCCGCTCATCGGCAGTGCGCCTTTTAATCCGGTGCATCCTGGGGTCCGAAAAATACGGTATATCAAACAAACCTTTTAACAAAATGATCACTACAAACTCATGTATTCTTCGACTCTGCTCCCTTGGACAGGAGTGTGTGCTGCTTTTCTCGTTGTTTTGTAAAATCTCGCAGTCTTCTTCCCTTATTTATTGCCTCCCGAGGAACTCTGAAAAAACGTTTATTCTTTTTGCCATTTGAACGATTCGTTCGGCCGAAAAAAACACAAGCGTTTTTGTCTTCGAGAAAAGCTAAATAGCGCCGAGTACCCATTGAGAACACAGCTAGCTTGACTTGCTTCGACACAAGCAAGGGTGACAAACTTTTAGCTCGGGAGCCGCATGGAGGAAAATCTATTTCAACGTGGGCTGGACGGATACAATCACGGCATAATAACTTCAAAATACAGCAACGACAATTTCAGATTGTTTTCTTTGACCCAAAATTGAACAAACATTCTCCAAATGTATGTACATATCACAAAAAATCCTCTTGACAAAACACTTCAAGTTATTTGAAAATTCTAAGGAAAAAATTGGTGTCAGTTTCAAAAACACCATGAAGAACACAATTAACTTACACTTAATCTGAGTGTACCTACAAAGCAAATAAACTTTAAGTCACAGCCTATCTAGGATTGAACAAAAAACATAATAAAGCATAAAAAAAAAAACGCTTTTATGTATCAACTACCTCATTTGTCATTTCCACTGTTCTTTTTCTTTAAATGTGCACAGAAGACAGTAATATTCACAGAACTATATCAATGTGCAGTGTCTCAAGCAGCATTTCAAGAGGGGTTACCAATTGTTTATTTTATTCATGTTTGCTTTACATTGGGTCGAGGGGGAGGAGTCGCAGCCCCGCTTTACTGTGTACCTCTTGCTCGCCCCGATATAAATGATTTGCTTGCCTAACATAATTGCTTATGCGACATCCAAAGGACAAATCTACAACATAAGTTTCTTTAATTTAAAAATGCAACTCAATTTTACACTTAGCAAACTCATCTCGCGGGCCGGATTGTATCTGTTTGACATCCCTGGACAATAACAATAATGATAAAGAATAGATGAAAAACAGTGTAAAACCTTATCAATAGAAAGGCACTTTGAGACCCCAGACTTCCGCCAGGTATTAAGAAAGTCCTGATTCCAGACAGTAATTCGGATCAGTCCCAAAATGTAATTTAGACAAAGTGTTCCTTATCCCATTTCGGACATTTCCTGAAAGTTTCATAAAAATCTGCCCATAACATTGTTATTTTGCTGACTAACTAACCAAATAACTAATTAGACTAACTAGGTAGTTAACTAACTAACAAATGGCAAGGATTACAAAGCAGAGGTAATAATTCAGTGGAATAGAAAAATACAGGATCATTTATTAGTATATATAATGTATTTGATTGTAGCGGTGCGCCATGGCAACATATTAGCCGCCGCACCTTACAAATGAGTGTTTTTTTAACGTGAAAACAAAATAAAGTAATATAATGCATTGTAGCGTCCAGAAGAAAAAACACAAAGTCTGACACTCTTTTGAGCTTTTGTTGCCAATCTTATGCTTACAATGGGCACAATTCCAACCAGGGCTGGAACAATTAGTTGACATCGTCGACAAACGCTCACACTAAAATTTGTTCCCGACAATTATATTTGCTCATTTTGCAAAGTGGACCTTGTTTTTATGGTAGTATATCTGTGATACGTAAGCATTTAAAAAATATTCAGTTACAAACGGGCCTCGTAGGGCAGCCACAACGGCCAAATGGTCCTCAATGAAAAATAGTTAGACACCCCTGTTCTATTGTATTTCTTATCTTGAATGGAGTATATGCTATGTCAGGGAACCACAATGTAATGTATTTTAAAGTAGGCCTACAAATACACAAGAGTATTTCTGTTGGTATTTTGAAACTGGTCCAATTAAAACATATATAAACTTATAAATTCATAAGCTGTTTTATGATTGGCTCCCCACATACTAAAATCACTCCGTTAAAAGTTTGGACACCCTGCCCTGATGTGTTTGATACTGAAGTAAAGCTACTTTGTGAGTGAAACCCACCTTTTTCGTCAATCCATCCGACAACTTTCTTGCTTGATTGTGAAGACGATCTTTAGGGGAGCTATTCATGGAGATGTATTTTTGAGTTAACATCATACAAAATCAAATCATTACATACAACAACTGGAGACTAAGCATGTTACCTTTGAAGAGTCATCATATGGACATAGTTTGATATCGGGTGAGTAAATGTGGTTCATTCCTTGACTTGTGTCTATCTTTTCGTCGGCGTGTGGAATCATTCAGCTGTTGGTGCCAGGATGGAAGTTCTTCTAGGTTATGCCGATTTCTGATAACGTATGTACCCTTTCTGTATTTGAGATCCTCTTCCTGGGCTAATTGGTGCTTGAAATTCCTAAAGTCATGCGAGTGCAGTTACGTCTTATGTCAATAAAGGTGCCATTTTGCGAAATGTTCACATTGTTATTTATTTATAGTATTATTTTGTTTCTGCCATATTACTTTGTTTATAATGCTTGTGTTGCTTTCATATGCACATTCAACTTTCTACTTGAGGTACATATATAATATAAATGTTGAATGTTTCGGTTGTGTTTTTTAAAAATAAAACTTGGTTAAAGGTTTTCAGTACAAGTAGTTTTTGAAAATTTTGAGCACATTTAAAATTACTGCGATAATAACCGTGATAAATTTGGTCACAGTAACCATTTTGGTCACAATAACCGTGATAAAAAAATGTCATACCGTGACATCCCTGATACAGTATATATATATTTATATATATATATATATATATATACATACACATATATATATATATATATATATATGTGGGGCATCATATACCGGTATTGGTATAGTACCGCGATACTAATGAATCGTATTCGGTACTATACCGCCTCTAAAAAGTACCGGTCCACCCACCCCACGTCGTCATCACATTTTGTCATTGCTGGTTTTACGAGCAGAGGAGCATGTTCGGTAGCGCACAATCACGGACTACTTACAAGCAGACAAAGTGTGTAGACAGAAAAGGGAGAATGGACACATTTTGGCTTAAAAACTAAAGATAAAGGTGAAGTTATAACACTGAAACCACCTTAGGAAGAGGTGCTTTAAAACATGGCTAGCTAGCTAGCAGCTAAATTTCAGCCGTAGTCGGCAGTGTTTTAGCTACTTCTAAATGACTAATCTAATGACCGGCGTCAAAATGTAAACAAACGCCATGGGTGGCTCTACACCTAACATCCACTGTAATGATACCAAGTACAGGAGCGTATCTAGTCAATACTACTATGATTACGTCGATATTTTTAGGCATCACAAAATCTTCCATTTTTTTTAAATGTATATTATGTTTATGAACTCAGGAAATATGTGCCTGGACACCAATGTATGATCCTGTAACGACTTGGTATCGGATTGATACCCAAATTTGTGGTATCATCCAAAACTAATGTAAAGCATCCAAACAACAGAAGAATAATTGATTATTACATTTTAACAGAAGTGTAGATAGAACATATAAAAAGAGAAAGTAAGCAGATATTAACAGTAAATGAACAAGTAGAATTATAATTCATTTTCTACCACTTGTACTTAATACATTTGACAAACTAATAGAATGGCAAATGACACAATATGTTACTGCATATGTCATCAGACTAAATTAGGAGCCTTTGTTTGCTTACTTACTACTAAAATACAAGTTGTCTTGTATATTCACTATTTCATTCAAGGACAACATTGCAATAAGAAACATATGTTTAATGTACCGTAACATTTTTTGTTAAAATAAAGCCAGCAATGCCATTTTTTGTGGTCCCCTTTATTTAGAAAAGTATCGAAATACATTTTGGTACCGGTACCAAAATATTGGTTATAGAACAACACTAATATATACACATATACAATAATGTAGTTTGTTTGAGCTAGTGTAAAGCTACATGACAACACAATAACAGGTGCCAACAGGTAAGAAAAGTGGATTTTTATTAATATAACTTCTTTAGAGTCACTCTCATTCAACTAGCAAGTGTTTTTCTTCTTCTTACATGGGTGTCTCCCAGGAAATAAGATGATGTAAAAGAGTTGTCATTACGAAAAAATATGTCTCAGCTTTTATTTACAAAAGGTATTATACTTTTCAAATGTTCTTGTAGTCAGACAATATTTTCGTTTTATTAGATAGAATACCAAAAATATCTCACATTATTAACTATATTCACTTAACTTCAATTGCACCGGTCGCCCGGGGGCGTCCCCACATCTGTGGTCCCCTTCAAGGTTTCCCATTGTGCCCATTGGGTGGAGTTTTTCTTGCCCTGATGTGGGATCTCGTTGTGGCTTGTGCAGCCCTTTGAGACACTTGTGATTAAGGGCTGTATAAATAAACGTTGATTGATTGATTGATATTGTCTGACTTAGAGAAGATTTGAAATAAGAAGACATAATGAACCTATTTATTCAAACTATTAGTCACAATTTGCCATGGGTATGAATGATTTTATGCTTGACTGTATATTATATCACTATAATGAATAGTAATCAAAATAATATTAACCAGAGTTCAACTTCACACAGTTGCTGTCGTGTTGATGCAGATCTAAGAGCGCCTTTCCTGGTTGCACCCAATATGTTGTTAATCAACTAATAAATGTCACATATTTCTCAATCAAAAGATCATAAGGCCCATTGCTGTTTCAAACGTGACAGTATGGCATAAGTGGCTTACTTGTGTGTCACGATTTTGGAATGGTGTGAGGTTTGTTCTTCTGGTTAAATTCTTCCAACTAGGACAGAAAGCACACAGAAACAAAGTATGTAAATAAAGACAATTTCATAAGAAAAATGTACTGCGAACTATACAAGTTCATTATGGAACAAACATTTTCTTGAAACTAGAGACTCTTTATTTGTTGAACAAATTCCAGAAATGACCATAAATTACACAATACACAAAATTGCGTAACCTAAAAAATACAGTGGTTTCAATTAAAAGCGTATTTCCGAGTACCCTCGAAAATGTGGCTGTACTGTATTCTTACATATTTGGCAGACATCCCTCTTCAATTTGGTATGAAATTAATACGCAGACTTAAAGCAATGTGATCGAAAATTACGTGTAAAAACAGCTGTGTAAACCGGATCACAGATCACTCGAGACAGCAGATATACAGTAGTTGTAATACATATTTAATATCTATATAAGTACACATACTTCAGAACTGTATACATATATAGGTTTAAATATATATATATGTGAATGTAATATTTGAATGATGATAAATAATGTGTTATGACAGTTGCGGATGTCACCAATGCGGCGGATTGAGGAAACACTCGATTGCTTTGCCAAACACGTCTTTAATGGTGAAATGCCAACATGAGAAAGCTAAACAGGAAGTGCTTAAAGTTTAATGGCTTTGTGAATAGACTGAGTGACTGACGACTAAGTGTATTGTGTTGTTCATGGTGTTTTTCAAACTGCACCATTTTTTTGTCAGAATTTTCAACTAACTTGAAGTGTTTTGCCAAGGGGATTATTTACGATATGTACATTTTCAGAATGTGCTTGTTCTATTTTGTTCAAAATTAGACAAATAAAACTATTTTGAACTTGTGTTTATTTTTTAATTATTATGGAATGATTGTACCAGTCCGGCCCTCGTGGGAATAGGTTTTCCTTTATGCCATGGGTGTCAAACTCTGGCCCGCGGGCCAAATTTGTCCCACCGTGTAATTTCACTTGGCCCTTGAGGCGATATCAAATTAACACTAGAGCTGGCCCGCCGATTATATACAGCGGCGGTGCCTCGGTACACCGCATTCACCGCTAATTCTCATACTTGCCAACCCTCCCGGGAGACTCCCAAATTTCAGTGCCCCCTCCCGAAAAACACATACTTGATCTTCAGAGATACAGGTTACACTGAGGGTGCCCGTATAAAAAGCTTTAACACTGTTAGAAATATACGCCTAACTGTGAACCCACACCAAACAAGAATGACAAACACATTTTGGGAGAACATCCGCGCCGTAACACAACAGAACAAATACCCAGAACCCTTTGCAGCACTAACTGGGGGGGTGTGTTTGTCATTCTTGTTTGGTGTGGATTCACAGTGTGGCGTATATTTCTAACAATGTTAAAGTTGCTTATACCGCCACCCTCAGTGTAAACTGTATCGCTGTTGATGAAATATGCGTTGCATTCGCGTATGTGTGCGTACAGAAGCCGCTCATATCTTGTGACTGGGCTGGCACGTTGTTAGAAGGGATGAAAAGCGGACGTGACGACAGCTCGTAGAGGACGTTAAAAGCAGTGCCTGTAAGGCACGCCCCCAAGACTGTGGAATACGAGATATAATGACTGATGAACACCTTTGTTCGATAATGAAGGTTGCCTCAGCTCAAAACCTGAGCCCCGACATTAATGAACTAGCATCCATGAAAAGATGCCAGGTATCTGGCTTGGGCACATCAGATTAGATCAGTGTGTTGCAAACTGAGCAGTTTAAAGTACAGAATGGTTGGTTTATTCATTATTTTATTCTCAAATTTATTAGCCTGTGGAAAAAGTAAATTTTGATATTTACCTCAGAAGGCTGCAAATAGAAAAGAGGCATTCAATTTTTATTTAAAATGTATTTGATATGCCATTGATATTTTTTAATTATTATTATTATTTGAAACTCGATTTTGCATGTCACTATAAAGTTATATAAGCCTTGCTTGTTCAATATTTAATGCAAAACTTGTTTGGGTCCCTATCAAAAAGGTTAATTTGTTCAACCTTGGCCCGCGGCTTTGTTCAGTTTTAAATTTTGGCCCACTCTGTATTTAAGTTTGACACCCCTGCTTTATGCGGTCCCTGAGCTAAAATATGTTTGACACCCCTGCATTAAAGAGTGTGCGTGGACACTTGTACTTCACACATAGGCGTGAAAAAAAACAAAAAACGAACTATTTGAGAAATCAGACTTATTTATTAGTGCATGGAAATGTAGTAAGTGGTGGTGTGGTTTTCGGTCAAGGGTTTTGAGCGATTGTTTGTGCAAAGTTTCCACTGGCCTCAGGGTGGTTTTAATTGCCGGGACCCAACATCATATGGAATAATAAAAAACTAGACATAATCCTTGCATTGAAATAAGTTTGAGCTGCTTCATGTGTCAACACATGTTTGATACATTTGAAAAAGGTTATGTTGAACTCTGGCACATCTGTTTTATTTTTTGTTGTTGTTTTAAAGCTACGTGTTGGGTCTAAAATGACACCCAGGTAACAATATTCAAACATTTTGTAATATTTCCCTTTTACAGTTATGACGTTTTATACAAAGTACACTGTTGCCGTTTTCTTAATATTTAATGTGAGACGAGTCATGTAGCCATCTTGCCACCTTCTCTATGGCGGCTGTAAGTTCATTGGCGACCGTTTCAGCGTCTTTCCCCCAAATATAAATAGCTGTGTCATCTGCATAGCATACATCTGGATATTAACATCCTCACATACAGATGGCAGGTCGTTTGTATACAGTACATGTCTGCTCTTGAATGGAATTGTGCTGAAAATTTGAATTTCCCCTCTGGGACTAATAAAGTCAATGACAAACAAATGAACACAAGAGAGCCGTTGTTAGAGCTTTGTGGCACCCCGATATCAATAGCAGTGAATACACTACATCCAGTAATGTAGTGTATTCGATACAGACACATTGGGTTCGACCAGATAAGTATGACTTAATCCAGGCCAGAGGATCTGTCGACAGTTTAAACGTTGTTCATTTTGTAAGTAACGTGGGGTGACTGACAGTATCGAATGCCTTGCGAAGGCCTAAGAATATTGCTCCTACTACACCCCCATTATCAAGGTTTTGTTTTCTTGTTTCTGTGCGAAGGCAGCAAGCCGTTTCGGTCGAGTGATTTGCCGAAACCCAAACTGCATGGGATGTAGAAGGCCTTCATCGACCACTTTTTCTATTGTTTTGGATATAACGGGGAGAAGCCTAATTGGTCTGTAGTTGTTGATGTCTTTTATTTCCTGCCTTATGAACTGGAATGATAATGGCTGTATTTAATGTGGTAGGGAAAGTGTTTTAAAGTTATTGATTGATTTATTAATGCTGTTATTGGAGCAGTGAGACTATCTTTATTTGTTTTTAGAAAGAGTGTCCAAACTGTGTATATCTCTTGACTGTGAGCTTGATGTGGAGAGGATTTTGTTTACCTTAGTTTCATTTGTTAATTCTAAACTTAGTTTATCCTGATTAAATGCTAATTCTTTGCATTGATTTTGAGAGAAGTGTTTATTAAGGATTCGTACAGACTGGATGAAATGTTCTATTAAAATGATTACTGATGTCCAGACTATAACAGTAGTGCTATTATATTAACCTATTTAATGTTATTGTGTTGTTGCCCTTTTCCAGTGAGTTTGTCAATGTTTCTAATGTTCCCTTTTTCAGCTTTGATTAATTCAAAGTAACAATCAGCCCAGGCCTTCCAAAGCAGCATTGTGACGTTGTTTCTTAAACTTTTAAAAATCATATGATCCTTATTTAAACCTGTTTGAGTAGCTCTTTTGAGGGCTGAATCTCAACGTTTCATTGGAGTCCAAATTGTATTTATATATTAGCACTTTTCTCTCTGGGTTGTGTTTTACTGTATTTACAGATAATCTATTAGATTTTTTGTCATTAAGCAATCACAGCCATGTTGTTTTTTCTATGTGATCAGGTTTATTAGTAAAGACCAAATCTAGTGAGTGTGTTATTCTATTTGGACTGCTTATCATTTGTTACATGTAGAAGCCATTTGTGATATCCTCAAGTTTCTTTCTGCGCAACTAATTTAACCAGTCCACGATCGGATCAATTATTTTATACTGTGCTGTTTGAAGATGTCAAAATAAACTCAAAAAATGTCTTCAGCAGTGGGCGGCTGGTATGCTACAATTACCTTGAAATACATTTCTGGGAACAATGTGATTTTAATTCCAACACACTCAAAATTGCTCAAAATTAAAATAGTTTAGTAGTGGGGGGCTAGTGGTGTGCCAATAAAGAGAGACGGCTCAGAAAAAAGACAAAGAGAGCAAAGAGCTTAGAAACGATGAAAGGTTTTGTGATCATTTAAAACAGAAAAAAAGACAGACATTGTGGTGAAATGTTTGCACTGTCAAGCAGATTTGACATTTCACAATAGCACAACTTCAATGATGCAGCGCATTACCAGAAAGCAAACATCAATTTATATGTTTGACTTGCAGAACAAATGTTTTATTAAACAAAGTTTGTATGTTGATGCTAACAAGTTTGTTCATAATATCAAACATCCAATTAATATCATTACAAATGTGTATTTTTGTTGAGTTTGGTCCTTTATTATCAATTACCTGGTTTAAGGCTACACACATTTTTTATGCAAGTAATACAGCGATGCTTCAATGTTATGTGCATTGATAAGAAGAGAGAATAAAGGTCATTAGAAAAATTGTTTATTTCAACTATTTTCCCTAGAAGTCATATTGAAGTTAAAAAGTGTGTTTTATTCGATTAATCGAACAACTGAATCAATAAATTAATCGATTATTAAAATAACCGGTAGCTGCAGCTCTAGTGACACTACATTACGGCGTGGCGCAGTGGAAGAATGGCCGTGCGCGACCCGAGGGTCCCTGGTTCAATCCCCACCTAGTACCAACCTCGTCATGTCCGTTGTGTCCTGAGCAAGACACTTCACCCTTGCTCCTGATGGGTGCTGGTTAGCGCCTTGCATGGCAGCTCCCTCCATCAGTGTGTGAATGTGTGTGTGAATGGGTAAATGTGGAAGTAGTGTCAAAGCGCTTTGAGTACCTTGAAGGTAGAAAAGCGCTATACAAGTACAACCCATTTATTACACAACAATATATTAGCTTCACAACATCTATGACCTTCAAGCGCTTGTGGCTGGCAGCTGAGTATGTGCTCCTAAATGAGGCATCAGGAGCTACTTTCTTTGAAGTCTGGTTACTAACATTTACGCAGGCCCCGGTGACATTATGGAACCAAGTTTTTGATACTCATCCCTAGTCGACATCCAGGTTGTTGACATTTGGCTCGATTGTAGTTCATTATAATCCAAAATAATTCTCTATTCATAGAATGAGTTCCAAACTAAGATTCATAATTTGTACAATTGTGGAATGCTGTACACATAGAACTACAGAACAATGCTGTTTTTAGATGCTAAAGACTTTAGCAACCAAATTTAAAATAAATTGCATTACCAGAAAGTCAACGTATACTATACCAATACTAAAACATCCCACTGTTGATTATTTGTAGTAGTGTTCGATACAACTTTTTTTACTTCTGATATGAACCAATATTGTAGTCTTGAGCATTGGTCGATACAGACATTGATTTGATACGATATCAGCAGGAATTAAACTGTACGTCATTTTATTATTTTGCAATATGATTCCACCATAGAAACTTTGTAAGCAAGGCTGCAGCTATCAATTATTTTAGTAACCGAGTAATCTATTGAATAATTAATTTGATTGCGTAATCAAATAAAATACACCTTCTAGCATCAATACGACTTTTAAGGAATGTACCGGTAGTTTAAATAAGGAAGGATTTTCTAATGACCTTTCCTTTTTATAAATGCACATAACAGTTAAATTGCACTTTTACGGGAGTATCACGAGATATTTCTTACATTAAAAAAAGTTAAGTAAAAAAAACCTGATGCCTGATAAACATACATCCATTTTCTACCGCTTGTCCTGTTCAGAGTTGCGGGGGGTCGCTGGAGCCCATACTTGCCAACCCTCCCGGATTTTCCGGGAGACTCCCGAAATTCAGGGACAAATTTTCTCCTGAAAATCTCCCGAAATTCAGGCGGAGCTGGAGGCCACGCCCCCTCCAGCTCCATGCGGACCTGAGTGAGGACAGCCTGTTTTCACGTCCGCTTTCCCACAATATAAACTGTAGGATGATCGAGGGCGAGTTCTTGGTTTCTTATGTGGGTTTATTGTTAGGCAGTTTCATTAACGTCCTCCCAGCGCGGTAACAACACACAACAGCAGTCACGTTTTCGTCTACCGTAAAGCAGTTTGTCTGCCATAAACAGCAATGTTGTGACACTCTTAAACAAGGCTATACTGCCATCTACTGTACATGCATATGTGACAATAACATCTATGGCTTTTAGAGAGTGCAGTGCACAACTGCGCACACAACAAGGAGACGAAGCAGAAGAACGAGAAAGATACAGCCGTGGCGACGCCGACGACGAGTAAGATGAAGAAATACGCTTGTAAGTTCCTAGCCGCAGCTGCGATTGGACCTGGATAGCCTCCGGGAAGAAGTAGTGGACTACCAAGAGCTTGGCAGTGAAGATATTCCTCAGGAAGCAAAGATTGACCGGTTTTGGGCCATGCTCGGGAGAGATGGAAGATTCCAGACTCTAGTGCATTTGATGAAAGCACTTTTGTGCGTGCCAAACAGCAATGCATCATCAGAGAGGGTGTTCAGCATGGTTAGAAAAATAGTGACAGAGAATAGAACAAGGATGGACAATTCAACCCTTAACTCAACAATGAGTAGATGAGTGTTATGTGTGTGAATATGTGTAAATAAATGAACACTGAAATTCAAGTATTTCTTGTATTTATTTATATATATATATATATATATATATATATATATATAGCTAGAATTCACTGAAAGTCAAGTATTTCTTTTATATACATATATATATATATATATATATATATATATATATATATGAAATACTTGACTTGGTGAATTCTAGCTGTAAATATACTCCTCCCCTCTTAACCACGCCCCCACCCCCAAACACGCCCCCGCCCCGCCCCCGACCACGCCCCCCACCTCCCGAAATCGGAGGTCTCAAGGTTGGCAAGCATGCTGGAGCCTATCTCAGCTGCATTCGGGCGGTAGGCGGGGTACACCCTGGACAAGTCGCCACCTCATCACAGGGCCAACACAGATAGACAGACAACATTCACACACTAGGGCAGTGGTTCTCAAACTTTTTTTGTCATCCCCCACTTTGGACAAGGGGGAGTTTTCAAGCCCCACCTGCCCCCATCGCCCCAACAGAGCGTTAATGCCAAGCTTTAACATTTTCAAATTTATTGAACATCAAGTTGTATACATTCAAACTCAATAACATACAATAACATCAAGTTCAATGATAAATAAAATAACTGTGCAGCTGTGGTACAACTTGCATCAAGTTCAATAATAAATAAAATAACTTCCATCAAGTTCAATAATAAATAAAACAAAAGTGTTATAACTTGCATCAAGTTCAATAATAAATCAAAAAAAGTGTTATAACTTGCATCACGTTCAATAATAAATCAAAAAAAGTGTTATAACTTGCATCACGTTCAATAATAAATCAAAAAAAGTGTTATAACTTGCATCAAGTTCAATAATAAATAAAACAAGTGTTATAACTTGCATCAAGTTCAATAATAAATCAAAAAAAGTGTTATAACTTGCATCACGTTCAATAATAAATCAAAAAAAGTGTTATAACTTGCATCAAGTTCAATAATAAATAAAACAAAAGTGTTATAACTTGCATCACGTTCAATAATAAATAAAAAAAAGTGTTATAACTTGCATCAAGTTCAATAATAAATAAAACAAAAGTGTTATAACTTGCATCAAGTTCAATAATAAATAAAACAAAAGTGTTATAACTTGCATCAAGTTCAATAATAAATAAAACAAAAGTGTTATAACTAGCATCAAGTTCAATAATAAATCAAATAACTTGCATCAAGTTCAATAATAAATACAATAAAAGTGCCACTTTGCAATGTTTGCAAAAAAAAAAGGAGGAGCTATGCATTTGGCAAGACAGGGCAAGTGACAGCACTTTGCCCCAGGAGAGCCACCTTGCTTCACTGTGAAACAGCACGGCTGTATGATCAGCTCCTATTTCCTCACACAGTGCAGAGAACAGTCGCACTTTCGGTGGTCGTGTTTTGATCAAATTTACCGCGCTCACAACATCTGTTAAAACCTCATTGAGTTCGGGGCTGAGCTGCCTTGACGCGAGTGCTTCCCGGTGAATGACACAGTGTGTGCCCGTCACATTTTTGTTTCTCTGCAGGCGCTGGCTTTGGCTCGACGACCTTTGAGGTGCGAGTCACAAATGTATATATTTGTGTAATTGTGGTCCACACATTAGCCTGCTACCCATCCGCGCAAAAGTTTGTTCCGCTTAGCCCCGCCCCCATTAGTTACTGTTGCTATGTCTGTCAAACTTTCGCTCGTACCGAGAAATATAAAGCCGACAGTAAAAATAAGTACCGGTAATTTCCATTTATTTATATAGCGGATTTCACAGACAGAATCACAAAGTGATTTACAGTGTGTATAGAAAATGAAAGCATAGTAAAAAAAAAAATCTAAGAATATAATAATAAAAAAAAAAAAGTAAAGTGAAATTTCCTCCCGTTCCTCGCGCCCCACCTGTCATGTCTCTATTCCCCACCAGTGGGGCGCGCCCCACACTTTGAGAAACGCTGCACTAGGGCCAATTTAGTGTTGCCAATCAACCTATCCCTAGGTGCATGTCTTTGGAGGTGGGAGGAAGCCAGAGTACCCGGAGGGAACCCACGCAGTCACGGGGAGAACATGCAAACTCCACACAGAAAGATCCCGAGGCCGGGATTGAACCCAGGACAACTCAGGACCTTCGTATTGTGAGGCACATGCACTAACCCCTATACCACCATGCTGCCCGCCTGATAAACATGAACCAGGTAATAGATCATAATGAACTATTTGGACATAAAACAAGTTTGCATTAAGACACAGACAGTATATGCCAACATGTCATCTCATGTGTTTAAATAAAACATTTGTTACGCAAGACAAATATAGGATGTTTGCTACCAATATATACTTTTACCTTGTAAACCTTGTCTGCTGCTCTTTAAGGGGAACTGTCCATCCATCCATCCATCCATCCATCCATTTTCTACCGCTTATTCCCTTTGGGGTCGCGGGGGCCGCTGGAGCCTATCTCAGCTACAATTGGGCGGAAGGCGGGCTACACCCTGGACAAGTCGTTACCTCATCACAGGGCCAACACAGATAGACAGACAACATTCACACTCACATTCACACACTATGGCCAATTTTAGTGTTGCCAATCAACCTATCCCCAGGTGCATGTCTTTGGAGGTGGGAGGAAGCCGGAGTACCCGGAGGGAACCCACGCAGTCACGGGGAGAACATGCAAACTCCACACAGAAAGATCCCAAGCCCGGGATTGAACCCAAGACTACTCAGGACCTTCGTATTGTGAGGCAGATGCACTAACCCCTCTGCCACCGAGCTGCATTTTTTAAATTTTATTTTGTCTATCGTTCACAATCATTATGTGAGACAAGAACACACGTCTTTTTTCTTTTACGATTTTAAAGATAATAAAAAACAATTGAAAGATGCGACTAATGGGAGTCACCGTTGTAGCCTTCAAAGCACTCTAAAACGTTTATACCGTACACACAGTGCAAGTATATATATATATATATATATATATATATATATATATACATACACACACACACACAGTATATATATATATAATATAGTAACAGACACATTCATAACAATTTGTTATGTTCAATACTTACGGTATTTTGATCATTTTAATCATTTCCGGGACTGATTTCTCTCTCGCATTTATTTCTGTTTCCATAGCAGTCTGACTTCTGGCATCAACTGTGTGTTCCTACTTCCGGAACAGTGTGTTTTCTAATCCTGGAAGATTTGGTAACGGACAAATTAGGATTCACAACCTCATACTTCTGAAGCTAAATATACTGATGCTTATAGAAGCCAGCACGAAAGAAGAGTGAGACGTTGGAGCAGACGGAAGCCGGGAGAGCGAGGTGAAAGCGATTTTGACACTACAAATATGGAACTTGGACCAAAGCTATTTCGACATAAATGGAGTGCGTACCCAAACTCAACAGGAAACGTGCCCGGGCAGCTGGAACAGACGAGTGAGTCACTTTAATATCGATCATGATACACTCAGCATGTTAGCGCATGCACTGTAGTTGAACTATCTGGCTAGCTGTGTACAAACAAAACATGAAATATGGGCTAATACTTTACGGATACTGTTATATTATTGTTCATGTTTATCAGTCCGTACAAATTGGTGTCGTATCACAGAGTTGTGCATTACAAACTCAAACGTGTTTCGTGTTGACGTCGAAACTAGCATATCTCTTGTCGTAGTTAGCTTTTAGGGCTAATACCGTAGCATGGCAATGTGTTACTATGCTAATAAAATAGTTCCTCAGTGTTTACTCTTACAATAACAATGTTGCTACAGCTTTGTTATGTACGTAAATTAAGTATTGTTGACGATTTTGATTGCATTTTTAAAGTGATTTAGAGGTACAATTGATTGCTTTCATTAGCTGCATTGCTAGCCACCAAGAATGAGCAGATTGTTAGAAAGCGGAAAAAAAAACATCCTTTTGTCTTCTTGTCTCTAATAATGATTGTGACTGATAGATAAAATACAATTCCAAAAACTGTGCAGTTACCTTTTAAATATGCTCCGTTTGATTGTGTAAACATTTCACCACAAAGTCTGTGTTCAGTTTTAAATAATCACAAAACCTCTCTCTCATATTCTCAGGGTTCTTTGCGCTCATTCCAATTTGTCGTAATTTTTCTGAGCCATCTCTCTCTATCGGCACTCCAAAAGTCCCAGTTCCTATTAACCTATGTGTTTACCTTTTGTAAATGACTTGACTAAAACACAAGAAAAGGCCAACCTTGTGTGCTTATTGGAGGAAATATTGATGTTAACTGGCTGTCCAGCTTTGCACAAGTTAAAGGTGCCATATGCAATGTCAAGTCAAGCCCTGATATGTCAAAAGGCATTAATAAATCATATTATTTTCGAATACCTCTATAACTCGATAACAGTAGTTCAGCTGGGATATGCTCATTTCAAAATTAGATTTACAGCCCCGAAATCTTGATATTGTTTTCATTTTCATGTCCCGCCCTCTACCATTTGACCAATTAGAAAGTCTGTGAGTGTGTCACATCCAGGTTGCCAGTTACGCACCGCCACCTTCGTCTAGCTACTGCCACTGGTAAAGTTACTAAACATGTCAGACCTTAGTAAAGCTAAAAGGCGGCATTACGATTCTCAACTTATTCATGACAAAGCCAGGAACAAAATGAGGATTTGTATCGGGATGCCTTTGAAAGATGGAGACGATTGAAGGGGGAGAAGATGTTTTCATCTGATGCCAAACTTGCTAATTTCTTCCTTGATAGGCAAGTAAGGCATTTACGTTTTCTTATTACTTGTAATAAATGTAAATGGACATTTTGTATGTAAACTATATTGTCCAATACAGTCTATGATCTTGTCTAACAAAGCTAGTATGTTTGTGCAACGAATGCTTAGTGTGAGGCAATGTTCCCTCTAAGGTGCGCACCTGCGCACTGCTCCCGATTTACTTCGCGCATGGAAAATCTATGCAGAGCACACAATCCAAATCCAACCTGAACTCTAAACAAAATGAACACAATTTCCTCCGTATCATTTTCAATAAGTGATCACAACAGACATTGACGACATCAGCCGAGACGTTGTAAGGAGGGGAAGGAGGTGGTCTGCATCAACAATCATTTTATTGAGAAAAACTGATTACTGTCGGTTGTAACTACACCAAAACAACATCAGCAACAAAACTACTATCATGCAAAACTGATCACTTTCTGTCGTAATCACACTAAAACAAACTTTAGGTTGTATTGGCAGCAACCGCTCGCTTTCTTTCATTCACACCAAATGGCGCGCGCACTCAAATCAGCCAGTGATGTGTTCACGACCGCAAAAACAGTCGGACAACTCAAAGACCACACACATACTAACTATTAGGTCGTTACAATGTGAAACAGTTCACACGCAGACAATCAATATCATTAACTGTGTGTTATGTGTCAATGTTGCGGTTTTGCAGGTTAGCTTATAGCAGTGCTTCTCAAATATTTTGTTACGCCCCACATCGGAAGAAGAAAATATTTTGCGCGCCCCCCCCACTCTCCACCGTGACTATAAATAGTATAGTTTGTCTGTAAAATCCATCCATCCATCCATCTTCTTCCGCTTATCCGAGGTCGGGTCGCGGGGGCAGCAGCCTAAGCAGGGAAGCCCAGACTTCCCTCTCCCCAGCCACTTCGTCCAGCTCCTCCCGGTGGATCCCGAGGCGTTCCCAGGCCAGCCGGGAGACATAGTCTTCCCAACGTGTCCTGGGTCTTCCCCGTGGCCTCCTACCGGTCGGACGTGCCCGAAACACCTCCCGAGGGAGGCGTTCGGGTGGCATCCTGACCAGATGCCCGAACCACCTCATCTGGATCCTCTCGATATGGAGGAGCAGCGGCTTTACTTTGAGCTCCCCCCGGATGGCAGAGCTTCTCACCCTATCTCTAAGGGAGAGCCCCGCCACCCGGCGGAGGAAACTCATTTCGGCCGCTTGTACCCGTGATCTTGTCCTTTCGGTCATGACCCAAAGCTCATGACCATAGGTGAGGATGGGAACGTAGATCGACCGGTAAATCGAGAGCTTTGCCTTCTGGCTCAGCTCCTTCTTCACCACAACGGATCGATACAGCGTCCGCATTACTGAAGATGCCGCACCGATCCGCCTGTCGATCTCACGATCCACTCTTCCCTCACTCGTGAACAAGACTCCGAGGTACTTGAACTCCTCCACTTGGGGCAAGATCTCCTCCCCAACCCGGAGATGGCACTCCACCCTTTTCCGGGCGAGAACCATGGACTCGGATTTGGAGGTGCTGATTCTCATCCCAGTCGCTTCACACTCGGCTGCGAACCGATCCAGTGAGAGCTGAAGATCTTGGCCAGATGAAGCCATCAGGACCACATCATCTGCAAAAAGCAGAGACCTAATCCTGCAGCCACCAAACCAGATACCCTCAACGCCCTGACTGCGCCTAGAAATTCTGTCCATAAAGGTTATGAACAGAATCGGTGACAAAGGGCAGCCCTGGCGGAGTCCAACCCTCACTGGAAACGTGTCCGACTTACTGCCGGCAATGCGGACCAAGCTCTGACACCGATTATACAGGGAGCGAACCGCCACAATAAGACAGTCCGTTACCCCATACTCTCTGAGCACTCCCCACAGGACTTCCCGGGGTACACGGTCAAATGCCTTCTCCAAGTCCACAAAGCACATGTAGACTGGTTGGGCAAACTCCCATGCACCCTCAAGGACCCTGCCGAGAGTATAGAGCTGGTCCACAGTTCCACGACCAGGACGAAAACCACACTGTTCCTCCTGAATCCGAGGTTCGACTATCCGGCGTAGCCTCCTCTCCAGTACACCTGAATAGACCTTACCGGGAAGGCTGAGGAGTGTGATCCCACGATAGTTGGAACACACCCTCCGGTTCCCCTTCTTAAAGAGAGGAACCACCACCCCGGTCTGCCAATCCAGAGGTACCGCCCCCGATGTCCACGCGATGTTGCAGAGTCTTGTCAACCAAGACAGCCCCACAACATCCAGAGCCTTAAGGAACTCCGGGCGGATCTCATCCACCCCCGGGGCCTTGCCACCGAGGAGCTTTTTAACTACCTCGGCAACCTCAGCCCCAGAAATAGGAGAGCCCACCACAGATTCCCCAGGCCCTGCTTCCTCATAGGAAGACGTGCTGGTAGGATTGAGGAGGTCTTCGAAGTATTCTCTCCACCGATCCACAACATCCGCAGTCGAGGTCAACAGAGCACCATCCCCACCATACACGGTGTTGACACTGCACTGCTTCCCATTCCTGAGGCGGCGGATGGTGGTCCAGAATTGCTTCGAAGCCGTCCGGAAGTCTTTTTCCATGGCCTCACCGAACTCCTCCCATGTCCGAGTTTTTGCCTCCGCGACCGCTGAAGCCGCACACCGCTTGGCCTGTCGGTACCTGTCTGCTGCGTCAGGAGTCCCATGAGCCAAAAGAACCCGATAGGACTCCTTCTTCAGCTTGACGGCATCCCTCACCGCCGGTGTCCACCAACGGGTTCTAGGATTACCGCCACGACAGGCACCAACTACCCTGCGGCCACAGCTCCAATCGGCCGCCCCGACAACAGAGGTACGGAACATCGTCCACTCGGACTCAATGTCCAGCGCCTCCCTCGTGACATGTTCAAAGTTCTTCCGGAGGTGGGAATTGAAACTCTCTCTGACAGGAGACTCTGCTAGACGTTCCCAGCAAACCCTCACAATGCGTTTGGGCCTGCCAGGTCTGTCCGGCATCCTCCCCCACCATCGCAGCCAACTCACCACCAGGTGGTGATCGGTAGAAAGCTCCGCCCCTCTCTTCACCCGAGTGTCCAAAACATGAGGCCGCAAATCCGATGACACAACTACAAAGTCGATCATGGAACTGCGGCCTAGGGTGTCCTGGTGCCAAGTGCACATATGGACACCCTTATGTTTGAACATGGTGTTTGTTATTGACAATCCGTGACGAGCACAAAAGTCCAATAACAAAACACCACTCGGGTTCAGATCCGGGCGGCCATTCTTCCCAATCACGCCTCTCCAGGTTTCACTGTCGTTGCCAACATGAGCGTTGAAGTCCCCCAGTAGAACGAGGGAATCACCCGGGGGAGCACTCTCCAGTACTCTCTCGAGTGAATCCAAAAAGGGTGGGTAATCTGAACTGCTGTTTGGCGCGTAAGCGCAAACAACAGTCAGGACCCGTCCCCCCACCCGAAGGCGGAGGGAGGCTACCCTCTCGTCCACCGGGTTGAACTCCAACGTGCAGGCTTTGAGCCGAGGGGAAACAAGAATTGCCACCCCAGCCCGTCGCCTCTCATTGCTGGCAACGCCAGAGTGGAAGAGAGTCCAGCCCCTGTCAAGAGAACTGGTTCTCTTGACAGGGGCTTTTTACAGACATGTGTCTGTAAAATTGTTATAACTATATCTCTGCATAACATTTTAATCGTATTAACATTAAAGGAAACAACACACCAGTCTTTCCTCGTCTCCCATCTTGGTTACAGTAACTGCTACATACGTGTCGTCATATTGACAGGTGGTGGGCTCTTCCTCGGTGGCTACATCAACATATTGGATCTTGCTCGTTTTTATCGGAAAGAGAGCAGAATGATAAAATGTAAAAATAAACATTGTACCAACCTTTTTTTTCAGTTTTGCTTAATTTCCTCTTCTGTTGGTGGCTGTTTCCCCTTTCTTGGATGATAAACCTCTTGGTGTTTCGTGCCGCGCGGAGGATCCATCATCTTTGGAAGGTCACTTGTCAGTTTTATTGGTTTTAGTATCTTTTCATTACTTCTCAGATACAGTTGTATCTCATTGTTTTTCTTTTTTTTTAGCTTTTAATTCACCACTATGGCGTGACAGTTCGACTGTTTGCAGGCAACCTGGGCCAGTGTTTGAGCCAAACTGACATTCGTTCAAGGAGAGGTCTGGATTCTTATAGACATGTTCATGGGAGTGGTAGACATAGTGGCTTAATTCAGAGTCTGCGGAAGCAATTGAGGGGTGAGAGTGGTCTGTATACAATGAGTAAGGCAAAGAGAACATGGAACTGGAACCATGAGCGTGTGTCCAGCAAGGACTGTTGTCACCGTTGAAAGAAGCATTGAATTGAGAATGCTCAGGCAAACCGTTACCTGAAACAGTATTACACTCCTGGCTGGAATGTGCGTGATGGGTTTCATCAAAGGTTTGCAGATCTTGGTTGTTGCCAGCAATCCTCTGTACTGTTGCATCATCTTGGTAAGAAAATAAAGAAAGTTCCTCTCTGCTCTTTCTTGAGTCGCTGCACTCGGAAAATTACTTTTCCCTGTGATGATCCATAGAGTTCCTGCTCTTGGAGATCTGCATGCGAGAGGGACTGTGACTACTACTAGTACTGTCATGCTCCACTATGCTGGTGGCCACTGGACTTCTCTCATTCCTTTTCCCATACAGTCTCTCTTCAGTCCGTTCTGTTAGTTTGTTCAGCTCTTCGGTTTCCAGGTTCAAGCCCAGAGTGTTTAGGATGTTCTGAAGCAGTTCACACCTCCCATCAACCTCTGCCGGTTTTTCTTTTTCCTTTTTGTTCTCTATTGTTGGGGGAGATTCGGATCGATCACTGAGGCTTAAAGAGCACTTTTGTCTGTCTTTTCTGTTCTTGTTGTCATCAGACAGCGAGTGTGTCTCACAGGAGGACTGTTCGTAAGTGGACCGCTCTGTTCCCTCTGGTATCAGAGTATAATTGTTACATTTGTGGTTTTCACTGCCAATAGGAACATCTAAAACGCCCTTGACATCATTGGGCTTAATGTTCACGGACCCGTCTTCTGAATTGAGATCTTCGCTGTCATCGTTGACAATCTTACTTAACAGTTCGATGTTGACTCCACTGTTGAGCAAGCTTAGAAAGCGCTCAAAGCCTTTGTTGGCGTCACTCTCCTCCTGGTCTGGTGAAGTAACACTTGAACTGCGAGGAGGCGTTGCAATAGGTGGTGGTCTGGGAAATAATTGTGCAGCAAGAGGTCTAATGGCCGTGTGATCAGGAACCTGGCAAAAGATCAAAATTACAGACATGTTACTTATAAATGATTGAATCAAAACAGCGTTGAAGTATTCTTTAATTGGACAACAAGAGTTTTTAAAGCAACATTGACTTGTCACAACGCTACAGTTTGAAATGGGGAGACCCTGATCCGGTTAGCATTTTGGGTAGAGATGGGCACTGTAAATTCGCTTTATTAACTATGAGCAAAACAATAATTACCTTAGAGTATCTAAATGCAGGCATTACTGTTGGTTTGTCAGCTTGTTAATAAGTAAATTAGTCAGCAACATAACCCAAAAACTTAATGATGGATTTTCATGAAACTTTCAGGAAATGGGATAAGGAAGAACTGATTGGATTTTGGGCCTGATCCATATCATTTCTACTATGTTACCTTATGTTTCTATGTGTGCTCGCAATCTTATAGAGACAAAGCTAGTGGATGACTGAGAGAGGCTTCCCTCCGTTTCCTTCATTCCGCTATAGATTAAGTCAAGGGCACAAACACAGATACCCTCGTGCTAGTATTGTATTTATTTTAAATTCTACGACTGACAAGCTAGCAGCTAATTGTGTATATATACAATGTGAAGCCGCTCTCCGAAGTTATTAATCACCTCCATTATTCCAAATAAACTACATTTCTTAATAACCTAAGTATCATTATCAAGTAGCCGTTGAACTAGCTTGAAGTAGAATAAATACGTGCATAGAGTAAGGCTGAGCGGTATACCGGTATCACAGTTAATACCTGTATCTTTTAAAAAGAGATAATTTGAGACAATACTGCCATACCGGTATCATTTGATGTGCCTTTGTTACGTCCGTTCGCACTCGGTGCGGCGCACAGGCACCATAGCTGAAGAAGGGTCTAGCACATGTCCGGAGTCGCTACCGCGCATTGCCTCCACTGACCCCCGCCACATTCCCCTTCACGCACAGATAACAGTAGTTCAGCCGGGATGTGCTCATTTCAAAATTACATTTACAGCCCCAAAATCTTGTTATTGTTTAATTTCGATGATCCGCCCTCTACCGTTTAACCAATTAGAAAGTCTGTGAGTGTGTCACATCCAGGTTGCAAGTAGCGCACCGCCCTCTTTGTCGAGCTACGGCCACTGGTAAAGTTACTAAACATGTCAGACCTTAGTAAATCTAAAAGGCGTCGTTACGATTCTCAACTTATTCATGACAGAGCCAGGAACAAAACGAGGATTTGTATCGGGATGCTTTTGAAAGATGGAGACGATTGAAGGCAGACAATATTTTTTCATCTGATGCCAAACTTGCTAATTTCCTCCTTGATAGGCAAGTAAAGCATTTACGTTTTCTTATTACTTTTAATAAATGGAAATGGACATTTCTTATTCAAACTATATTGTCCAATACAGTCTATGACCTTGTCTGATAAAAGCTAGTATGTTCGTGCAACAAATGCTTAGGAGCGAAGCATCATCACACTAGTGTAGTAGCATACTAGCCTGGTCAATGACACATTGACATATAGGCGGGGGAAATATACGCCCGCTCGCCGACATGTCGATGTGTCATCCAACTGACAGGGCAAAATATATTTTCGACAAATAAAACCTATGTGGATACACGTAGTGTCAGTGCCTAATTCGTTCTCAATATGCATATATGCTGAGGAAATGAGTTCCAACATTAGCACGGCTAATTGCGGTTTCTGGTACTGTATGTTCATCAAACACATATTGGGTGGTATTTGCTTGGCACGATATACAGAAATGCATTACTTGTAATTAGAGATGTCCGATTATATCGGACTGCCGATATTCATCCAGCCCAGTCACATAATATCTATGGCTTTTCACACACACAAGTGAATGCAATGCATACTTGGTCAACAGCCATACAGGTCACACTGAGGGTGGCTGTATAAACATATTTAACACTGTTACAAATATGCGCCACACTGTGAACCCACACCAAACAAGAATGACAAACACATTTCGGGAGAACATCCGCACCGTAACACAACATAAACACAACAGAACAAATACCCCGAACCCCTTGCAGTACTAACTCTTCCGGGACGCTACAATATACACCCCCCGCTACCCCCTCTCCCCCCCAGCTCAACCCCGCCCACCTCAACCTCCTCATGCTCTCTCAGGGAGAGCATATCCCAAATTCCAAGCTGCTGTTTTGAGGCATGTTAAAAAAAATAATGCACTTTGTGACTTCAATAATACATATGGCAGTGCCATTTTTTTCCATAACTTGAGTTGATTTATTTTGGAAAACCTTGTTACATTGTTTAATGCATCCAGCGGGGCATCACAACAAAATTAGGCATAATAATGTGTTCATTCCACGACTGTATATATCGGTATCAGTTGATATCGGAATCTGTAATTAAGAGTTGGACAATATTGGAATATCGGATATCGGCAAAAAAGCCATTATCGGACATCTCTACTTTACGTCATCATCATGGCGCCGATCACGGCTGCCTCGGTGCTCTCGTGCGGTCTGTTTTGTTTGTTTTTTTGCGTAAATTGTGTGTCCGCGTGCTCTTACACCCGCGAAGAGCTACTGAACATCAGATCCATCATCCCTACAGACTTGTTACCGGTCATCTTAGTGTCAGCTGCGGATTTGGTCCATTCTTTGATCAAAAGAGGGAAACCGCACCGATGCTACAATATACACCCCCCTCCCGCTACCAACAACCCCCCCCCCGACCTTTCATTGTCGTATTTAAGACTTTTTACAAGATTTTCAATAAGATTTAAGACATTTTCATAGTTGAAATTATAATGATTGGATATTAGACTATTTAAGACCCGGTGGATACCCTAGTGTATTAACATGTTCAGTATTAAGAGTTAATTAAGTTATGAGTTCTGATTTACTTTAAAAATTGACTCATAATGCGCCGTAGGAACGGAACTTGTTTGTAACCCAAGAATCACTTATGGTCGACTCCATTTTCCAACACCATTAACAAACAATCAATTATTGTTGTAATTTTGATAGCCTTTGGTACAAAGTAGCACAATGACATTCAAATACAAACCCATACTGTACCGCTTGGTGGAAATGGAGCTCAACCATGACTCATGGATGGCAATAGAAATGTTTTGCAAATTTAATCATAGTACGCATTTTATTTTAACATTATATTACAATTTTATTGATTGATAATGACAAATGTACTAACCGGGTGGTTTGATACAAAGACACTTGGATGACCATTTATATGCTTCAGCAGAGCTTTCACTCGTCGCTTCAGAGGGTGATGGTCTTCCAACAATTCTTGATCTGATCTGCGGATTGGAGCCTCTCTTGCAACAGGTGGCTTAAACATATTGCACTGGGTGAACATAAATACAAATATTAATAATCATGAGAAACTTAAGACAGCTGATAGGCCATTGTCTAAGTCTTACCTTTAACACAAAGCTGGGACATTGTTGCTGCTGCAAAAATGTAGTTACTCTGTTCCTGAGAGTTGTGGCTACACAATCTGGTCCTGGTTGTTCCTTCTCACTCAGTTTCATCTTCTTCAGAGCAATAGCAGCTTTCTTTCCAAAAATGTGTTCCTCCATGTGTCGAAGCAAAATCCTTTTTCTCGTCAGCTCTGGATCAGATTTCGAACGTTCCCCACCAGAGGGCAATGTTTCTGCATCATTGCGGTCAAAACTACGGGGAGCGTTCGCTGCAATGTAATCAATGTGTGTCTGGTAAATTTGATCCATTCTTTTTAATTCAACTCTCTCTCAACAGTATGGCTGGTGCGTTCTATGAAGTGTAAACAGAGGTGGATCGTGATCATAAATTAAGTTCACATGCAAAATGCTCCTTTTACTTACCCTCTTCGTGGAGTAGCCTGCTCCCCTACCGTGCTACGTTCAAAGCAACATTTTTAGTCACCTCAAATGAGTACAAATAGTACAGTAAATAGCATACAACAGTTGTAGTACAAAGCAAATTACACTCGATGTTTAGCTTGGTAGCGAACACCTATCTGACCGTTAATGGGGATTAAATGTCAGTTTCGTATTCCGGCAAATAAATATGTTTGCACACTTTAGTCCCGGTTGAAATTTTCGCTTTAAAACGTGTAACGTGAATGTGAGCATTTGGGGAAAGAACGTTCACGGTCGATTAAACCTAGCTTTATTTTCCCGAAAGGAACGGACAACATAAGACTGCTTCGATGGTCCAGTTGGAGCGTTGACTACGTCACAGCGCCCCCTACTGGGTGGAAAATTTCACACGCAGCTGACTTGTTCAGGTAAAGCCTGGGAGTTTAAGGGGGAACCGCACTTTCTAAAAAAAAAATCATCATTCATTCAACATTTACCATGTGCTTCTTTACGCAAAACTGGTCCACTCATGCGTGATCTGCATAGTAGATACACCATCCTACATGTGGTATTATTTGTTTCAGATATGCTTAACAAGCATTGACATTGATTAAATATAAAACACGCTCTTTTTCCATGCCTTTTACTGAACACTCATTCATATCATAACTTTTACAAATGTATACTATTCTCACTTCCTATGTTTGTAAAAGGAAAAAGATGCTGAAAACAAAATATCAATAAGCAAAAATAGTTTAAAATGACACCAAATAGCCTGCAATGTTTAAAATGAGGCAAACAGTAAGATGAAAATGAATTAAAGTAATGATATATATATATGTATATATATATATATACTTCTCTTCCTTGCCTGATGCTCCCTCTGGTGCTCATCGATAGCTTCTTGCACCTCCACGGCTGACCATTTGCTGATAGGCTTACATCGGAACACACTGGAGAGTTCGGGGTTGGGGCAGTTCCTGATGAACATCATAGCAATTTGCGCTGACATGTTCTCCATCTTTTCTCCACTTTTTCGCAGATGCTGGTCAGCGTGCTCGGCCGCTGTATTGAGTCGAACCCAGTAATCCACTGGGTTCTCATTTGCGTCAGGCTGTGTAGAATAGAAATCAGCCATCGGTAGCCGGACATGGGAGAGTCACTGAAGTATCTTCTGAGTATGTCGTATACCACTTCAGGGTGTGTGTTGATATCAGTAATACTCTTCAGCCCCACTTTAACGATACTCTTAGCTCGTCCCAAAAGATGACTGAGGATTTCATCTGCCTGCTCTGTAGTCGGACAATTCTTTTTATGCAGGTAAGCGTCCATCATATCTATCCACTCTTGTACGGTGTATTTGTCTGAGCCATCTCCCCTATACATCATTGGTTCCTTGACAGCTGCATTTACCATAATGTTCAGTCGAGACAAATCAACTGGAGAGGGCATGGGGGTGGAGTCATGGGGTGTGGGCAACTTAGTGTGGGGAAAGGTGTTTGGTTGGCTAATATGCGGCTAACAACAGTGTCACCAATGCGGGTTCCCAACTCCACTAAAAGGTCACGCAATTGTGCCTGGGTGTCATTATTAGCAGCGGTGGGAGTGGAAAACATTTGCCTTGCTACAGGGGTACCATCAGGGCTGATAAAGCCTGGTTGCCTAGCTTGCTCTGCAGTCCCTGCTTGCATCCACCCTCTAACCCTCCCAAATGGTGTAAAATCCATTATATTTCAAACACAATGAATATAACAGTGGAAATATGACATTAAAATAAAATTTAACTATACAGAGACACGTGGTATAGAGACACTGTACGTGAGGAAACGTAATGATAAATTGTGGAAAAACACAGCCACAGCAAAACAAAATCACTTTTTATCAAAGGTCTCAACGATCAACAGATCCTTTCTGATTGCTGTACGATACGCTTACTTGCTCACAGCATAACCTCGACGATCTGCAGCAGCTGATCTAAAGAATCCGGGTCACGGCACCATTTGTAACAGTCACTGTTCTGCGTTGTGTCTTTTGTAGTGAGGCACACACAGGAGTTGAGTCGTGGAGGATTTATTCACCTTTTTTTGAATGGAAACAAAAACAGGGCGTCACACACAGTCCACAGTAAACAGGATCTCTCTCTCCACAGCTCCGAGCGTCAGTGCTCACTCAATTCAATTATGTATGCTTACATGTGGAAATGGTAATAATAATAAATAAAATAATAATAATAATAAAAAAAGGTAAATAAAGCATAAAATAGTCTCAAATAAATTAATTAAATAAAAAACAGTATATAAAATATATACATCAGCAAATAACAAAAAAATATATATTAAGAAAAAGGATACTTAAAGGCCTACTGAAATGCGATTTTCTTATTTAAACGGGGATAGCAGGTCCATTCTATGTGTCATACTTGATCATTTCGCGATATTGCCATATTTTTGCTGAAAGGATTTAGTAGAGAACATCGACGATAAAGTTCGCAACTTTTGGTCGCTGATAAAAAAAGCCTTGCCTGTACCGGAAGTAGCAGACGAGTAGCGTGACGTCACAGGTTGTGGAGCGCCTCATGTCTGCACATTGTTTACAATCATGGCCACCAGCAGCGAGAGCGATTCGGACCGAGAAAGCGACGATTTCCCCATTAATTTGAGCGAGGATGAAAGATTCGTGGATGAGGAAAGTGAGAGTGAAGGACTAGAGGGCAGTGGGAGCGATTCAGATAGGGAAGATGCTGTGAGAGGCGGGTGGGACCTGATATTCAGCTGAGAATGACTAAAACAGTAAATAAACACAAGACATACGTATATATACTCTATTAGCCACAACACAACCAGGCTTATATTTAATATGCCACAAATTAATCCCGCATAACAAACACCTCCCCCCTCCCGTCCATATAGCCCGCCAATACAACTCAAACACCTGCACAACACACTCAATCCCACAGCCCAAAGTACCGTTCACCTCCCCAAAGTTCATACAGCACATATATTTCTCCAAAGTCCCCAAAGTTACGTACGTGACATGCACATAACGGCACACATGTATGGGCAAGCGATCAAATGTTTGGAAGCCGCAGCTGCATGCGTACTCACCGTACCGTGTCTGCGCATACAACTCAAAGTCCTCCTGGTAAGAGTCTCTGTTGTCCCAGTTCTCCACAGGCCAATGGTAAAGCTTGACTGTCATCTTCCTGGAATGTAAACAATGAAACACCGGCTGTGTTTGTGTTGCTGCAGTCGGCCGCAATACACCGCTTCCCACCTACAGCTTTCTTTTTTGCTGTCTCCATTGTTTATTGAACAAATTGCAAAAGATTCACCAACACAGATGTCCAGAATACTGTGGAATTTTGCGATGAAAACAGACGACTTAATAGCTGGCCACCATGCTGTCCCAAAATGTCCTCCACAATCCGTGACGTCACGCGCTGACGTCATCATACCGAGACGTTTTCAGCAGGATATTTCGCGCAAAATTTAAAATTGCACTTTAGTAAGCTAACCTGGCCGTATTGGCATGTGTTGCAATGTTAAGATTTCATCATTGATTTCAGTAGGCCTTTAATATGGGCAGCAATATACCTCATTTTTCCTACTCACATCAACTCATTTTATATTTTTTCTACAATAAACTATGCCAAAAAAACTCATAACAGACATACCTTTTTTTGAATGGAAACAAAAACAGGGCGTCACATACAGTCCACAGTAAACAGAATCTCTCTCCACTAAAGAATAAAAGAAAGAAATAATACACACTCATATTAATGTCACAGCGGCACACAAAATGTCCACACAGACACGCAGCGGAGTTTTTGGCCCGTGCGCAAACTCACGAGACCAGGAAACCCCGTAATAACTGCCGCTAGATTTAAGCTAATCCACACATCATTTAGCATATAAAAGTCCGGTTTTTACAACAATTTAACAACCATCATTCGAGAATTTAACCCACATGCCTATCAACAAGTCACAAGACAGTGTGCATTCTTAGAGAAAACTTTAAGAGCGACAACCAAAAAGTTTATACAAAAATAAAAGGAGAGAGACATAAACGTGACTTACCAGCTCGAGCGTCAGTGCTCACTGAAGCTGGATACACACAGGTGCGACGCCAAATCACCCCCCAGGGAAACAAAAAGGTATGTAACGGAAAATAATAGAGTGGAACCTATTTACAATGAGAAACACTTTTGGGGAAGTTCACAACAAAAAATTATGTGAATAAATGACCAAAATTAAAATAACATTTAGCTCGGCTACATATACATATATATATATATATATAAATCGATTCGAATTCGAATCGCGATTCTCACGTTGTGCGATTCACAATCGATTCTCTTTTTTTTTTTAAATCGATTTTTATTTTATTTTATTTTTTTATTTAAATATGTATATATATATATTTTTTTAATTAATCAATCCAACAAAACAATACACAGCAATACCATAACAATGCAATCCAATTCCAAAACCAAACCCGACCCAGCAACACTCAGAACAGCAATAAACAGAGCAATTGAGAGGAGACACAAACACAACACAGAACAACCCAAAAGTAGTGAAACAAAAATGAATATTATCAACCACAGTATCAATATTAGTTACAATTTCAACATAGCAGTGATTAAAAATCCCTCATTGACATTATCATTAGACATTTATAAAATAATAAAAAATAAAAATTAACAATAGTGTCACAGTGGCTTACACTTGCATCGCATCTCATAAGCTTGACAACACACGGTGTCCAATATTTTCACAAAGATAAAATAAGTCATATTTTTGGTTCATTTAATAGTTAAAACAAATTTACATTTTTGCAATCAGTTGATAAAACATTGTCCTTTACAATTATAAAAGCTTTTTACAAAAATCTACTACTCTGCTGGCATGTCAGCAGACTGGGGTAGATCCTGCTGAAATCCTATGTATTGAATGAATAGAGAATTGTTTCGAATCGGGAAAAAAATCGTTTTTGAATCGAGAATCGTGTTGAATTGAAAAAAAATCCATTTTGAATCGAATCGTGACCCCAAGAATTGATATTGAATCGAATCGTGGGACACCCAAAGATTCACAGCCCTAATATATATATATATTAGAGATGCGCGGTTTGCGGGCACAACCGCGGAGTCCGCGGATTATCCGCGGATCGGGCGGATGAAATAAAAAAAAAAAAAGATTTTATCCGCGGGTCGGGTCGGGTGGTTCAAATTATTAAAAAAAATTAGATTTTAAATAGATTCAGGCGGGTGGCAGTTAAACCAATTCGGAAATATATATACATAGTTAAATGTTGTTACCCACATACGAAAAACGAGCAGGCACCTGCAGCATATGCCACAACAGAAGAAAAAAAAAGAAAAGAGATGGACACTTTTACGGAGCGGAGAAGGGACGCCTCGCCGGGGTCCGGGACCGAGGCCCCTTCCCCCGAGAGGGCCCCACCGGGAGCCGTAGCTGAGGTGATCCGCGAGAAGGGCCCGACGCACGTCCAGGGTCACCACCGCGCCCACCGCACCGACACCCCGCCTCGTCCGCCTTCGCCGCGGCCGGCGTCACGCGCAGCAGGCAAGCAGCTTACCTGCCCGCCACCCCCGTGGCCGGGGGCTCGTAACAGGGGTCACTCCGCGCGCTCCGCCCGCGCAGCTTACCTGCCCGCCACCCTCGTTGACGGGGGCTCGTAACAGGGGTCACTCCGCGCGCTCCGCCCGCGCAGCTTACCTGACCGCCACCCCTGTTGCCGGGGGCGCATAACAGGGGTCACTCCGCGCGCAGTGCGCTCACGAAAGGGGTGGGGCTCACCCTGGTTGATACAGACAGCAGCTAGGACGGTGGCTATGGAAGTTGGAACCCGCTAAGGAGTGTGTAACAACCCACCTGCCGAATCAACTAGCCCTGAAAATGGATGGCGCTGGAGCGTCGGGCCCATATACCCGGCCGTCGCCGGCAGCGAGACGCGCTTGGAGGTGCGCTCAGCGCGGCTCCCATATGATTGCGCACTGGTGTGCGTCTGGGTCGTGACAGCGTGGCACGCGAATGTTTGTGCTGCATTGGATCAGTCTCCTTTCTTTAACAGGCAAAAGCTTTATAACCTCACTAATGCCTTGCATCGTCTATATTAGATATATAACAACGGGCGGGTGCGGGCGGATGGCGGGCGGATGCGGTTCTGATCAAATGTTAGATCGGGTGGATTGCGGAT